>NC_084578.2:5132500-5295000 GCF_033978685.3 Nerophis lumbriciformis | reverse complement strand
CTCGGGCAAAAATCAACAGGAAGTTGGCAATTCCCCCTTCAAGACAAAAAAGTACTAAAAACAGTAACTTTTGCCTCTTTGAGCTGTATTTTCACCCTCTTAACATGCTTCAAAACTAACCAAATTGAACACACACATCAGGACTGGCAAAAATTGCGATCTAATAAAAAAAAACCTAACCCCAAATCTCAAAATTGTGCTCTAGCGCAATTTTTGAATAAAACGCAGAAAAAAACTGCTCCTCGGAAGAAAAAAATGACAAAACTGCCTGTAACTCCCACTGGGAATGTCGAGAGACATAAAAACAAAAACCTCTATGTAGGTCTCACTTAGACCTACATTTCATAAATTGACAACCCCCAGCAAAAATCAACAGGAAGTTTGCTATTCCCCCTTCAAAACAATATTTTTTGTAAAACCCGGTCACCTTCCTTCAAAAACTATCTCCTCTGAGCGCGTTTGTCGTTTCGGCTTCAAACTAACACAGGAGAGAGATTAAACCCTTGTGATTAAAAGGACAGAAGTGCGTTTTTTCTAACTGCTCCGGTTTTGATTTTATGAGCCTTCAAAGAACCGCTGCGCTGCTGTTTTTTTAAGATGGCTGCTTAAAAGCAGGAAGCACCAACGTGCCCACACAATGCAGATAAGGTAGGTACACTAGACAAAAGTCTTGGGACACTTTAGACTAAAAGTAGACAAAAGTATTGGGACACTTATGACTAATACTTGACAAAAGTATTGGGACACTTAGGACTAGTTATACTTTGTTTCTTCCACGGTGTCTTACAATATTAGCCAATAAACTATCAAAGATTCCTGCAAACGAAATATGAAATCAGTTAATGCATCTTTTTATGTCGAAGAACGTTGGAGTGAAGCAAAAAATGTTGTAGGTGACTTCATTTTATATGGCCTGTAGAAAATGTTTTTTTTTCTCCCATTTGTTTCCATTTTGACATGGTAAATATGTACTGCATGACATTGCATTCCTTGTACAACTTATCCAATATTGAAATTGCAAACCTTTATTATCCAAGCCTGGAAAGTTTCTAATATTTGTTGAAAGCAGGTTTTGGTCAAAATAAAAATGAAACAATGGTATCTTTTCCATTTATACTACCATGTTGTAATGAAGTGTTTACTAACCAAATGCATGCCTTTGATCCTCCGACATATCAGTCACGTGACCTGGCTGAAGAAGTCATTCTCAAAGTGTTACGTGCAAAAGAATCACTTAATATTCTAATTCTGAAAATGATGTGATGATGATGGTGAAAATGGTGAAGATGATGAAAATGTGATGGTGAAAATGATGTGATGGTGGTGAAAATGATGTGATGATGGTGAAAATGGTGTGATGATGAAAATGATGGTGAAAATGGTGAAGATGATGAAAATGTGATGATGGTGAAAATGATGTGATGGTGGTGAAAATGATGTGATGATGGTGAAAATGGTGTGATGATAAAAATGGTGAAAATGATGTGATGGTGAAAATGTGATGTGAAGATGGTGAAAATGATGTGATGATGGTAACTGGTGTGATGATGGTGAAAATGATGTGATGGCGAAGATGATGAAAATGATGTGATGGTGAAAATAGTGAAGATAATGAAAATGTGATGATTGTGAAAATGATGTGATGGTGGTGAACATGGTGTGATGATAAAAATGGTGAAAATGATGTGATGATGGTGAAAATGTGATGTGAAGATGGTGAAGATGTGATGATGGTAACTGGTGTGATGATGGTGAAAATGATGTGATGGCGAAGATGATGAAAATGATGTGATGATTGTGAAAATGATGTGATGGTGGTGAACATGGTGTGATGATAAAAATGGTGAAAATGATGTGATGATGGTGAAAATGTGATGTGAAGATGTGATGATGGTAACTGGTGTGATGATGGTGAAAATGATGTGATGGCCAAGATGATGAAAATGATGTGATGGTGAAAATAGTGAAGATAATGAAAATTATGTGATGGTGGTGAACATGGTGTGATGATAAAAATGGTGAAAATGATGTGATGATGGTGAAAATGGTGTGATGATGAAAATGATGTGATGATGGTGAAAATGATGTCATTTTCACAATCAACTGATGATTGTGAAAATGATGTGATGGTGAACATGGTGTGATGATAAAAATGGTGAAAATGATGTGATGGTGGTGAAAATGTGATGTGAAGATGGTGAAAATGTGATGTGAAGATGGTGAAAATGATGTGATGATGGTAACTGGTGTGATGATGGTGAAAATTATGTGATGGCCAAGATGATGAAAATGATGTGATGGTGAAAATAGTGAAGATAATGAAAATGATGTGATGGTGGTGAACATGGTGTGATGATAAAAATGGTGAAAATGATGTGATGGTGAAAATGTGATGTGAAGATGGTGAAAATGATGTGAGGATGGTAACTGGTGTGATGATGTGATGGCCAAGATGATGAAAATGATGTGATGGTGAAAATAGTGAAGATAATGAAAATGATGTGATGATTGTGAAAATGATGTGATGGTGGTGAACATTGTGTGATGATAAAAATGGTGAAAATGATGTGATGATGGTGAAAATGTGATGTGAAGATGGTGAAAATGATGTGATGATGGTGAAAATGATGTGATGGTGGTGAACATGGTGTGATGATGGTGAAGATGATGAAAATGATGTGATGGTGAAAATGATATGTTGGTGAAGATGATGATGAAAATGATGTGATGATGGTGTCTTGTTTGAATGAATACTTAAGAGTAAGATGATACTGTGTGTTAACGTTGGTACTTGGTAAGGTAAAGACAGTTTGAGTGCAAGTCGTAGCGGTAGAAGTCATCTTTATTTTCAAATGAAACCAGAGGAGATGAATTTTGAATGTAATCAGAAAGTAATCCAGTGGGACAAAAGTTGAGTTGTCATGTTTTTGCTAAAACATCCAAAGTCCAAATCCTGAAACCTTCAGCACATTCCTTCCTTCTTGGTGTGATCACTAATCGTGATGAAGAAGGAAGGAACATAAGTTAGTCTGTAGAAGCAGCAGCAGGTGGTCCAGCTGGTTACTGCAACACATCAAGTAGATGAAGGAATATTACAAAATAAACTAACTGCTCAAATGTAACAAGAAAAGGTTGCAACATTAAAACTACCATGCAAATTATATTTGGACTTTAAAAACAACTTGTAATCAACAATGTAGCAACATAGAAGGAATATTACCATCATGCTTTTCAAAAGTGAAAATAACATGATTTCATTTGTCACTCTGCGACCCTCAGTGGGAAAAGTTGACTTCACACAAAAAATCAATTCTCATTTAAATTGCGATTCTTATTCATCCCAATTCTAAATTGATTTCTTAATTTAAAAAAATATTCAATTAAAACATTTTTTAGGGCATCTCCATGCAACCCAAAGGTGATGTTCTAAGCCATAATAATTATATTTGATCATCCACATTCAAATCATCTCAAGTCTAAATATAAATGAGTCATGTTACTTATATTGTAAAAAACAAAACAAAACAAAAAACACAAAAAGCTGTTGAAATATGAAAGAAAAAAATGTTTTTAAAGTCGCAATATTTTGAAAAAGAAGCAAAAGTTGAAATTCTTATTCATCCTTTTGACTAACCATTATTTTCAGAAATGGTTAACAAAAAATATACATATATAATAATAATAAAATGTCTATTTTTCTCAGCTGTAAGCGGTTTAGAAAGAGTGAAACTAATTGTGAGAGTGGACAAAGACTACTTACACATTTCTACTCAATAATTGTGAGAGTGGACAAAGACTACTTACACATTTCTACTCAATAATTGTGAGAGTGGACAAAGACTACTTACACATTTCTACTCAATAATTGTGAGAGTGGACAAAGACTACTTCCACATTTCTACTCAATAATTGTGAGAGTGGGTGTGAATGTGAGTGTGAATGTTGTCTGTCTATCTGTGTTGGCCCTGCGATGAGGTGGCGACTTGTCCAGGGTGTACCCCGCCTCCCGCCCGATTGTAGCTGAGATAGGCTCCAGCGCCCCCCGCGACCCCAAAGGGAATAAGCGGTAGAAAATGGATGGATGGATGGAATTGTGAGAGTGGACAAAGACTACTTCCACATTTCTACTCAATAATTGTGAGAGTGGACAAAGACTACTTACACATTTCTACTCAATAATTGTGAGAGTGGACAAAGACTACTTACACATTTCTCCTCAATCAGACCGTCCTTAAAGAAGCGCAAGAAAGGTGTGACTTGGTCCTCGCGGTAGTCCAGGATGACCACCATGCCGTCTGGGTTCATGGACTCTCCTGTGAAGAACTGCAGGACACATTGGGATGCCATCACGCAACGTGTTGTCATGGTGACCATGTCATGATGTGATGGTGGTGAGAATCATGATAGTGAAAATGATGTTGACAATCATGATGATGTGATGATGGTAGTGAAAATGATGAGATGATGGTGGTGAAAATGATGTTGATAATCATGATGTGATGATGGTAGTGAAAATGATGTGATGCTGGTGAAAAGGATGTGATGATGATGAAAATGATGCGATGATGGTGGTGAAAATAATGTGATGATGGTGAAAATGATGTGATGATGGTGAAAATGATGTGATGGTGGTGGTGAAAATGATGTTGACAATCATGATGATGTGATGATGGTGAAAATGATGTGATGCTGGTGAAAATGATGTGATGATTAAAATGATGTGATGGTGGTGGTGAAAATGATGTGATGATGATGGTGAAAATAATGTGATGATGGTGAAAATAATGTGATGATGGTGAAAATAATGTGATGTTGGTGAAAATGATGTGATGATGATGAAAATGATGTGATGATGATGAAAATGATGTGATGATGGTGGTGAAAATGATGTTGACAATCATGATGATGTGATGATGGTGAAAATGATGTGATGATGGTAGTGAAAATGATGTGACGATGGTGGTGGTGAAAACGATGTGATGGTAGTGAAAATGATGAGATGATGGTGAAAATGATGTGATGATGGTGAAAATGATGTGATGATGAAAATGATGGTGATGTGATGATGGTGGTGAAATGATGTGATGATGGTGAAAATGATGTGATGATGAAAATGATGTGATGATGGTGGTGAAAATGATGTGATGGTGGTGGTGAAAATAATGTGATGATGGTGAAAATGATGTGATGATGATGAAAATGATGTGATGATGGTGGTGAAAATGATGTTGACAATCATGATGATGGTGAAAATGATGTGATGGTGAAAATTATGTGATGATGGTAGTGAAAATGATGTGACGATGGTGGTGGTGAAAACGATGTGATGATGGTAGTGAAAACGATGTGATGATGGTGAAAATGATGTGATGATGAAAATGATGTGATGACGGTGGTGGAAATAATGTGATGATGGTGAAAATGATGTGATGATGGTGGTGAAAATGATGTTGACAATCATGATGATGTGATGATGGTGAAAATGATGTGATGGTGAAAATGATGTGATGATGGTGGTGAAAATGATGTTGACAATCATGATGATGTGATGATGGTGAAAATGATGTGATGATGGTAGTGAAAATGATGTGATGATGGTAGTGAAAATGATGAGATGATGGTGAAAATGATGTGATGGTGAAAATGATGTGATGATGGTGGTGGAAATGATGGTGATGTGATGATGGTGGTGAAAATAATGTGATGATGGTGAAAATGATGTGATGATGATGAAAATGATGTGATGATGGTGGTGAAAATGATGGTGATGTGATGATGATGATGGCAAAAATGAGGGTGATGGTGATGGTGAAAATGATGTGATAATGGTGAAAATTGCTGATGTGCCCACCGCCAGGTTTTTAACGTCTGAGATAATTTTCTTCATTTCCTTGCTGGAATCTGCCATGAATTTCTCCACACGCTCTGGGTTAGTCTTCTCCAGATTGGCACGGATTCTGCAGGTGAAAGCAAACTTTCATCAAAGAGAACAAACCTTCTTCCAACTTTGGCCAACATTCTTGCTGCAAACTTCCTGTGTGCTTCAGTTCCACTATGATTGTGTTTACACTGCAGGACATATTTGTTCCAGATTTCTGATTTATTGATTGATTTCAATAATCTTCTCAATTAGATTCCAAGTCAAATTTGATCCTAATCACAATCCAGTATGACGTCACTTGCATGCACAGTTCTAAAGTGGAAACAGGAAGTTAGCCGGGTTCTGTAAATGAACTACTTTGCAAAATAAAAGCGCCACACCCTTAAAAATGTTACTTTTTATCATGTGAAAATAAATGAGTTTTTAAAAGTATTTTGCGGACCATACACTTATGTATAAAGTTGTGTGGGTGTCCTACCAAATATGGGCGTACGCCAGTAAAAGCTCAAGATGAATCAAAGTGTCCAAGTAGCCATGTCACCTTCTGACCAATCACAAGTCAGCTCTCATGTGTGGAGCACAGGTGCAAATACAACAATAAATGGTGGTGTCAGAAAGAGGGCAAAGAAGAAGAAAAGGATGTGCGTCTGAAAAGATAGTCTCTACAATGTAATACAAAAATGATTACCGTATTTTTCAGACTATAAGTCGCAGTTTTTTTTTCATAGTTTGGCCGGGCTCCAGTGCCACTTATGTTCTGTTATGCATTTTCGGCAGGTGCGACTTATACTCTGAAAAATACGGTAATCCACCTCTTCCTCTCACGCAAGACCCACCCAGGAATGGGGCCATACCAATCACTTCCGTACTGTACCTGCTAAAAATCCTCTTTGTTGCCATTTCTAATGAAAGGTAACGTATACCGTATTTTCCGCACTATAAGGCGCACCTAAAAACCACAAATTTTCTCAAAAGCTGACAGTGCGCCTTATAACCCGGTGCGCTTTATATATGGATTAATATTACGATTCATTTTCATAAAGTTTCGATCTCACAACTACGGTAAACAGCCGCCATCTTTTTTCCCGGTAGAACAGGAAGCGCTTCTTCTACGCAAGCAACCGCCAAGGTAAGCACCCGCCCCCATAGAACAGGAAGCGCTTCTTCTTCTACTGTAAGCAACCACCCGCCCGCGTAGAAGAAGAAAAAGCGCGCGGATATTACCGTACGTTTCATTTCCTTTGTGTGTTTACATCTGTAAAGACCACAAAATGGCTCCTACTAAGCGACAAGGATCCGGTTCATGAAAAGACGCAATCTCTCCATCCGCACACGGATTACTATTTCACAGCAACTGATATTCCAGTGAACCGCACTGTGGATACAACGGGAGCACGTACGGTGAATATTCGCACCACAGGGAATGAGAAGTCATCCTTCACTGTGGTTCTAGCTTGCCATGCTAATGGCCAGAAACTTCCACCCATGGTGATATTCAAAAGGAAGACCTTGCCAAAAGAGACCTTTCCAGCCGGCGTCATCATAAAAGCTAACTCGAAGGGATGGATGAAGAAAAGATGAGCGAGTGGTTAAGGTAAGTTTAAGTTTACGCGAAGAGGCCGGGTGGCTTTCTTCACGCAGCTCCGTCCATGTTGATATACGATTCCATGCGCGCCCACATCACGCTGGTTTTAATATATTATTAAAGTTTGACTGACCTATTTGACTGTTTTTTTGACATTCCTTTAGCGCAGTTAGATGCGGCTTACAACACGGGGCGGCTTATAGGTGGACAAAGTTTTGAAATATGCCGTTCATTGAAGGCGCGGCTTATAACCCAGGGCGCCTTATGGTGCGGAAAATACGGTAGTTCTAACTGTAAACATGTCTGAAGGGGTGTTGACACAGTTGAAAGGGGTCTGGCCTGAAGATAGTCCGTCAAACAATTGATGCAACATTTGGTCCAAAGAACCACCATGACATGTTATAAAGACCACAAGGAAAAACAAGCATGAGTCCTTTAAATGTAGATCTGCAGCTCAACAAATAGTACATTCTTTATGTGTTCCATGGAAATAAAGTAGTAAAAAAAGACATTTGTCACATCAGATCATTGGGCTTTCTTTAGTTTACAAATAAATATTGTATTCCTGAAACTTTTTTGTATGCAATGTTTTATATTACCGTAAATTCCAGACTATAAGCCACTACTTTTTTGTTTGCTTTGAACCCTGCGGCTTATTAAACCGTGCAAAAAATTTCCTGAGGAAACTCTCCTGAAGGAATGAATAAAGTACTATCTATCCAATTTATGCATTTTTATTCGCCAAACGCCATAATGCAAACATTCATAAAGGTAAAAGTCAGTGAAACTGTGTGTTTGTGCTATGGCGCCGTCTTTGGAGGAGTTTGCTCACTGCAGGTGCTGCTGAGTGAACCTTTACAGTGTTTCCTGCTGTTTATAGTTTTCAACCGGAAGTACAAGTGCTGTTCCGTCTTCAAGCTGTCCATAGTGTTCCTGCTGGTATGATTATTCATCACTCCAAGCAACGTTTGTAAGTTTTACAATATAACTAAAATAATTCTTATTTACTGAACTGTGCGATGTCTGTAGGAGTGTTTTCATGCATGTGCTATTGTAATGTAATGAAGCTAGCGTCATTAGCTTATATGCCAACACGTTTACGAGTGTTTGTGTTAGTATTATTAATTTACAATGGCATTCTTTTTGTATTGTTTTATTTTCGTAAATTCACCAAAACGTCACCGTGGAGTACTGAGTCTGTTTAGCTGATGGAGAGCTAGCTTCCGCAGCTAGTGGGTCCATGACCATGACTTCTGTTTTGTTTGATTACCGTATTTTCCGCACTATAAGGCGCACCGGATTATTAGCCGCACCTTCTATGAATTACATATTTCATAATTTTGTCCACCAATAAGCCGCCCCGGACTATAAGCCGCGCCTACGCTGCGCTAAAGGGAATGTCAAAAAAACAGTCAGATAGGTCAGTCAAACTTTAATAATATATTAAAAACCAGCGTTCTAACAACTCTGTTCACTCCCAAAATGTACGCAAATGTGAAATCACAAACATAGTAAAATTCAAAATAGTGCAGAGCAATTGCAACATAATGTTGCTTGAACGTTAATGTCACAACACACAAAATAAACATAGCGCTTACTTTCTGAAGTTATTCTTCATTCGTAAATCCTTCGTCTTCGGTGTCCGAAGTGAAAAGTTGGGCAAATTTACGATCCACTGGCAGATGTTGGCGTCGTCTGGCGCTGCCTCCTCGTCTTAGTGAAGGTGTGTTCGCCTTCTGTCTTCCATTGTTCCCACGCAGTTAGCAGTCTAGCTTCGAATGCCCTGTTGACACCAATATCTAGCGGCTGGAGGTCTTTTGTCAATCCACCCGGAATGACGGCGAGTATTGAATTAAGCGCGTCAGCGTGTCTCTCAATGTGCTGTTATGAGCTAGCAAATATAACAACTACACTACCCAGCATGCAACGATAGTTACGAGCATGCGCGGTAGCCCTGAGAAGTTCCCACGCAGTTAGCAGTCTAGCTTCGAATGCCCTGTTGACACCAATATCTAGCGGCTGGAGGTCTTTTGTCAATCCACCCGGAATGACGGCGAGTATTGAATTAAGCGTGTCAGCGTGTCTCTCAATGTGCTGTTATGAGCTAGCAAATATAACAACTACACTACCCAGCATGCAACGATAGTTACGAGCATGCGCGGTAGCCCTGAGAAGCGATGTTGTATGCTGGGAGTTCGAATGTGGTTATGAGCACGCTGTGAGAAAACGTTGAGAACTCAGTTAACACGCCTCGTCTGCATTATTTATAATTAGACAGACAACACACTTAATAGGAGCCATTTGGGGTCTTTACATAAACACACAAATGGAAATGAAACGTCACATATCCCAGCATGCACCGCGCGCTTCTTCTACGGGGAAAAAAGATGGCGGCTGTTTACCGTAGTTGCGAGACCTAAACTTTATGAAAATGAATCGTAATAAAGCGCACCGGGTTATAAGGCGCACTGTTAGCTTTTGAGAAAATTTGTGGTTTTTAGGTGCGCCTTATAGTGCGGAAAATACGGTATCTGTTTTACTGCCGTGTTACAGACACTGTTTGGAAACAATTAAGGTACATCAATAAACATTTACAAAATCTTTCTGTGTAAATACATCATTTCACAAAGTATATATCCGGTACAGCTAATACAAAACCTGACTCTCGCTAGATCCTTGTAGTTGGCGGAGTTCGAAGGCATTGCAAACTCCTTCCAGATAGCAAAAAATAATGAACCAATCAGGATTTCATAAATGTGACGTAGCGACTGATTCAAACAACAAGAGGAGTCGTGTGCTGACATTGATTCTGCTATTGCAACTGTTTTGTCCAATCTATCGAATATTCATTCTTTAAAAGATGAACAGAGAAGGGTTTTGAAGGCATTTATTGGTGGCAAGGATGTTTTGGCTCTTCTTCTGACAGGGTTTAGATTTCCAAGTGAGTGCTTGACGTAGCTCCTCATTGAAGATAACGGACAGGTGTTTTATCCAATCACATACAATGATTTTTTTCTTTACAAGGCCCCGCCTTCTGAAATACATCTCCTCTTGAGAAGTCCCAGATCCTTGTGAGGAGCTCAGCCAACTACAAGGATCTGGCAAGAGTCAGGTTAGCCAATATATGGAAAATTTTATTTTTCTATTCAAATTTAGTGGGTGTGGCTTACATCGATGTGCTCTCCAGTCCAGAAAAGACAGTGCATTGTTATTGAAATAAAGATTAGTAATGAAAACAAACCATGGTAACAGTGACGGAGCGCATGCCTGGACTGATTGGTTAGAGCAGTGTTTTTCCACCAGGTCGTCGTGCCTTATTTTGAGTTTGTTGGTGTTTTCCTGTGTAATGCTTTAGTTTTTGTCTTATTCTGGTGGCCCTTCCTGTTTTGTTGGTGTTTTCCTGTCTTCCTTTGAGCGCTATACCCTGCATCTGCTTTGTGTTAGCATGCAAAGCTATTTAAGTTGTTGCTATCCTTCTTTGTGTGGACAATGTTGATTGTCCTGTCCTGTACGGATGTACTTTGTGGACGCCGTAAGTTTTTGCTGTCGTCCAGCAGTCTGTTTCTGTTTACTTTGTAGCCAGTTCAGTTTTACTTTGGTTTTGCATAACCATCTCTATGCTTCATTGCCTTTTCCTTTTGTTCATTTTTGGTTTAAGCATTACGTACCTTTTTACCTCCACCCTGCCTCCCGCTGTGGTTTGCATATTGGGATCACAACAACCCATCCTCGCCTCACCCGACACATTCCGACTTTTATAAAGCAATTCACTACCTGCTGCCACCTACTGATATTACATGGTTACCCTGTCGAGCTCTACACAGCAAAGACACTAATTAACGGCACATTATTTGCAGATTCTAATTATTACATTTGCAAAAAAAAATTTGGGGGACCAATTAGGTGAAGTTGCATAATTTCCCACGGCACACCAGACAATATCTCACAGTGGTTGAAAAACACTGGTGTAGAGAGTCAAAACGGTTCAGCTTAAATGGATGAATGTGGTTTTAAATCTCTAAGAAAACTTCCTGCCATGGTGGAGGTCTGAATGTGAAGGTGTGTACTTACTTCTGCAGGTACTCCTTAATGTAGCTCACGTAGGACTTCTTATCAAAATTTGTCTGCTGCAGTTTGTTGTGGAGGACCACATCAATGCCAGAGACCGATGACGAGTCCGTGCCCTCCGCCGCTTCTTCAGCGGACGCGTTGGCTCCGATTAAAGAACCGTCGATGTCCCCGTGCGCCATGGTGATGTACTATAAACAAGTGGGGACAAAGTAGATTGAAAACATTTTGTACTGCAAGAACTTTATTAGTGTTTGAAATGGTGTTCATATATTAGTAAACCACGTTTTTGTTCATCTTTTGGGGCCAATGAAAGTTAGGAAGTAATAGTTGTTAACTGAACAAACAGAGCAGAAACACTTCCTCTTTTCCAAAAAGAGACCCCTCACCAACGTTCCACAACACCCCAAAGTAAGCATCAAGGCAAAATTGGCATGCAAAACAGATTAAATCGACTTTTTAACGGTGGAGTTGTGGATTATAAACCTGATTGCACTACACAGGATGAAGTTGGAGTGGACTGGGAGCTTTGACAATATCTGTGAGAAATTAAGAAGCAGAAAGCAGAAAATTCAGCGCCAATTTCTCATGCTAAGTTGTGAATGAATAAAGTATGTATGTGATTGATGCTACAATATCCACCTGGGTCAGGTGTCAAGGGTGAGATAAAGTACCCACGGAACATGGCTGTTACAATCACACTTAAAGGAGCAGTTTGACACATTTACACAGATGTCTAGAGGGCGCAAACCATAGACATCTATAAGTAGACGCGACATTGGCTGCTGTCACGCGAGAAATTTGTCCGGTACACACACACACGTCTAAACCTGAAGAGATCTTTTATCTGTACCAGACACTTCAACATAACACACCACACTGAGGTTAGCACCGATGGGAAACGGGTCAGTTTCTCCCAGAACTAGGGTTGCACGACTAAATGAGACTTGAGTTTTTTCCCCCTTTTCAAACTCTTTAAATCACAATGGTCGTGTTTCGAGTCCTTGGCTTGCTGGCCAATCTAAAGTGGTTTTAGGAAGTTTGTGTGCGCTGCAGCTGATGCACACCACTTGTGTTGTGTTACTGTGCAGTATCCCAAGAAAACTAATGGGGACAGTAGGCTGTATAGTATACCATAGTAAAAAAGTAAAAACTGTACTGCCTTTAGAAAATACCAGTACTTTTGTTATGGACAAGATAAAACAATGATGACGCAAATTATATGATGACGCAATGGTGGCCACACCCGTGAGGTATTTTAGCAAGCTAGGGCAGACCCTGCAAGAGCCGTATATAGTTGATACTACAATGATTAAATTGATATTTTCTATCATCACAAAATCTCTTGTTGTTTTTGTTATTGTTTATAAAGTCAGGAAATACATACCTGGACATAAGAGAACTTTAATTATTGACCAATGTATGATCCTGTAACTACTTGGTATTGGATGCACACCCAAATTTGTAGTATCACCAAAAGTGTAAAGTATCAAACAGAAGAAAGTCTTGTAAATTTTCTAACAACGTGTCTATTTTGGTTGAATAAAATGCTCTTACTGTTGCTCTGTATTACACAGATACCTACAACTAATACATGTTGGCATGCAGAGAGAGGTTAGCAATAACAGAAACTATGACATCATTCACGCGTGTCGTTTTGTTATTACAGTATATAACATTCCATTGGTTTTAGACATCAACAAATACTTAATAAACGCATACTTATCTCTGCGTTTAAGCCTTTTGTCCACACGTAGACGCATACTTGTGTCTTTAAAACGCAGACTTTTGCACTAGAGATCCAAAACTGTCCGCTTAGCGTATCCACGGCACAAACGTAGACTAGTCATTTCCAAGCTCAACAACACTGCCTTTAAACAAGAGGATTTATTGTATGTATACACATCAAAAAGGGCTTAGCGACACTCCCGCCAGCACTAATGACAGTCAGCTGTTTTGGATATGATCGCTGTGGAACCTCCACCTGATGGGACAACTTTGACAAGCAAGACTTATTTGCTGTGTGTCATAAGAAAGATACAACATTATCTTATGTTTTAGTCGGCGTCGAACGACCAATCTTGAAGTTAATTTACGTGTCTTGCTTCCATTTTTCCATACAACTACAATATGTACTATATAACTGTATCCATGGTTAAATGCTTGTAATACATCATCATACTGCTCGCTAGTGTTACATATCTGACTTATTGTGTTGTAATATGAGGAAACAACTACAAAGAGAGACAAGACTCCGATGCCACTTCACCGGCTGGATTTTAACAGGGGGACTGCTAGCAGGACAACATTGATAGAGTGTATGTGCTAGAAGTCATGCAGGCTATTTCTACAGTGGAGTCACCCGCTTTCAGGCAGCTAATTAGAATGATACCGGGCGTCAAACGCCACGGACATTTTCCACATACCTGGACACTGAGTACATAAACATGGAAAGCAAGCTAAAGAAAACACGCCTATGCTCATCATTCAGCACTGACAGTATACACCCTGCAATTCTCTTATATACTCTTTTATTCTAGACTTTTAGAGTGTTTGACTATCACAACACTCTAAATGTATAGACTATAAAGTTCACAAACATAAAGAGGGATCCTAGTGGGCCAGGCCAATCTTTCCTTATCTCTAAACTAAAACTGGGAAAATGCGTAGGATGTTTTGGGCTTCAGTACAGTGTTGATCTCCTGATGATTTTATTTCACAATTCCTTGAGAGAAAAAAACGCCTGGTTAGGCTTTGTGTGTTTGTCATGTGTGCCTTCCTTGGGTGAAGCCAGGTTTACAGCTATGTTGTGACATGTTATTATGCTGTTTGTTTGTTACTTATGTATGTTATGTTGCAGATATTTAAAATAGTTATGTCAAATTTGTTCTGGCCTGAAATAAATTGGCCCTTTGAAACATATCTTTGTCTTTGTGTGTTGTATGTAGAGCACATTGCTTAGCAGAGTTCAGTGATGCAAATGCATAAGTTGATCAACAGATTGTATTATTCTCTCAGTGTCCGCCCTGAGATGGGTAGGTTTTGACTTCAAACCACGGCCGAGTCATACCAAAGACTATAAAAATGGGACTTATTACCTCCCTGCTTGGCACTTAGCATCAAGGGTTGGAATTGGGGGTTAAGTCACCAAAAATTATTCCAGGGCGCGGCCACCGCTGCTGCCCACTGCTCCTCTCACCCCCCCAGGGGGTGAACAAGGGGATGGGTCAAATGCAGAGGACAATCATTGGCACTTTAACTTTTCACATTAACACATTACTTTTTGGTGTAAGTAACGGAGTTACTTTTGAAATTAAGTAACTCGTAACTAACTAGTTTTCAGTAACTAACCCAACACTGAACACCACACAAGGGTTATGGTATTTATTTCCGAGAGCCAGCTCCAGCTCGTGGTGCCCAAGACCAGACTTAAATCCAGGGGAGACAGGGCCTTCTCTGTAGTCGACCCTAAGCTCTGGAACACTCTGCCCCTCCATGTTCAAACTGCTCCCACAGTGGAGTGTTTCAAGTCTCGTCTTAAGACCCACTTTTATTCTTTGGCTTTTAACACTACGTGAGTTGTGTGGTCCTCTGTTGTCTGTGTTTTTTTTTTTTATACATTTTGATTTCTATTTACGGTTTTAATTGGTTTGACCCTTTAAAATTGTTTTTAAATCATATTTATATTGGTTTTATATTTATTTGTTTTTATTCAGTCATTGGTGGAGCTAAGGATAATATTTGAATATTGTTTTTAATATTGTTGTGCAGCACTTTGGAAACATTTTTGTTGTTTAAATGTGCTATATAAATAAAGTGGATTGGATTGATTGGATTTCTTTCTTTAGTTTATTTCAAACATGAACACACTTACATTATAATACATCACACAATGTCATATCATTTCACTTTACATCATGTCCAATTGTCATAATTCTTCTTTGTACTTTGTAAGCACTATTATCTTGAACAACCTCTTAAACTGGATCATATCAGTACAATGTTTAACTTCTTTACTTAATCCATTCCATAATTTCCTGCCTGTAACTTCCAGTAGGAATGTCTTAAAGACATGAAAAAAAAACCTCTATGTAGGTCTCACTTGGGCCTACATTTCATATATTGACAATCCCCGGCAAAAATCAACAGGAAGTTTGCAATTCCCCCTTCAATTGTTTTATTAAAAACCGGTCACCTTTTTTCAAACATTATCTCCTCTGAGCGCGTTTATCGTGTCGGCTTCAAACTAGCACAGGAGAGAGATTGAAACCTTCTGATTAAAAGTTGACCAAAGAGTTTTAATTACTGCTCCGGTTTGGATTTTATGTGCCGTCAAAGTCGGCCCCGTCCATCACTGCTTGCAGCTTTAAAGGCCTACTGAAATGAATTTTTTTAATTTAAACGGGGATAGCAGATCCATTCTATGTGTCATACTTGATCATTTCGCGATATTGCCATATTTTTGCTGAAAGGATTTAGTATAGAACGACGACGATAAAGTTCGCAACTTTTGGTCGCTGATAAAAAAAAGCTTTGCCTGTACCAGAAATAGCGTGACATCACAAGTTGAAAGTCTCCTCACATTTCCCCATTGTTTACACCAGCAGCGAGAGCGATTGGGACCGAGAAAGCGACGATTACCCCATTAATTTGAGCCAGGATGAAAGATTTGTGGATGAGGAACGTGAGAGTGAAGTATTAGAGTGCAGTGCAGGACGCATCTTTTTTCGCTCTGACCGTAACTTAGGTACATGGGCTCATTGGATTCCACACACTCTCATTTTTCTATTGTGGATCACGGATTTGTATTTTAAACCACCTTGGATACTATATCCTCTTGAAAATGAGTGTCGAGAACGCGAAATGGACATTCACAGTGACTTTTATCTCCATGACACTACATCGGTGAAGCAATTTAGCTACGGAGCTAACGTGATAGCATTGGGCTTAACTGCAGATAGAAACAAAATAAATAAACCCCTGACTGGAAGGATAGACAGAAAATCAACAATACTATTAAACCATGGACCTGTGACTACACGGTTAATGCTTTCCAGCCTGGCGAAGCTTAACAATGCTGTTGATAAAAACATTAGCTCTCCACCGCTCATCAACACCGAAGCTCACCTGCGTTCCAGTGATCGACAAAGGACTTCACCCGATCATCGATGCGGTCGGTGGCTAGCGTCGGATAGCGCGTCTGCTATCCAAGTCAAAGTCCTCCTGGTTGTGTTGCTGTAACCAGACGCTAATAAACCGATCGCATCTGCAGCTTTCTTCTTTGCAGTCTCCATTGTTCATTAAACAAATTGCAAAAGATTCACCAACACAGATGTCCAGAATACTGTGGAATTTTGCGATGAAAACTGAGCTTTTTGTATTGGATACAATGGCGTCCCAATAGGCGAGGGCGGACCTACGTCACTTCCGCCTGCCAATCCCCTAGCAACCGGTCGCCATATTGAATTCGTTGAAAACAAACCAGCTCACAGCGAACACAGCATTGACAGAAAAGGCATTTAACGAGGTTTCACGGTATTTTAAACTGTTCTAAATGGCGTATGATTATGTAAATAGTCTTTCCAGTGAGGCTAGGTTAAGATACGAGTTAAAATGTTCTGTAGTTGGATTAAACGACTGCCCTTACCGCCTTCCGGCAGATGCGTGGACTGATAATCCTACACAATGGCCGGACATGGAATTTGGAAATCTTTATGTCTACCTCACAAGCGCACCAGGTCGGTTGTTAGCTTTGGTTGTTATATAACGAATAAATCACATAAAAATTGTTAAATCACCCAAGGTATGTTGATAAATGATAATAAGGATGACACGGTGGCTACCAGTATCTGTATATTTATTATATCTGTAGAGAGCTCATTCAAATTCAGTTCAGTAATATGATTTATTATTTGCTGAATTACTGGAAATAGCCTTTATACCGCATGTTATTGTTGTGCAACAACAACAACTTCAGCTGTCGAACGTTATTCAGTAAAAATTCAACGGGTTCAACATTAGCATGGACGGTATAGCCAAGTTGTGGTTAAGAAGGTGGATTTTTGTTCCTTATATTTACCAGAAACAAAGTGATCTGAACACACGACCCGGGATTTTGGGGGACTCCAATGAGAACCGTCCTCGTTTTCCCGGTGTAAAGCTGCGAGCCATTTGTCTCGTCTCTGTGGGCTTTTAGCACGCTTTGGCAGAACAAAATACGACCTTTGTTTTCCCTGTTTCCAGTTGTGGTTTGCACAACCAAAAACAACACAGTTTTGGGGCATTTTGGAGGCAGAATGACGGGTTTAATCAGCGCAGGTCGACAGGTTAAAGAGTAATGGCGACGGTTTGTTTTCAACGCCAGTCAGGTTGCTATGGCTCGAAGAACCCGTATGTAGCTCAGTTGCCCGGATGTCGGCCCTGCCCTATACTTCAGTTTCAACCATCAACGTCACACGCATACGTCATCATACCTAGACGTTTTCAACCGGAAGTTTCGCAGGAAATTTAAATTTGCACTTTATAAGTTAACCCGGCCGTATTGGCATGTGTTGCAATGTTAAGATTTCATCATTGATCTACTGGCAAATAATTTTGCTTAGTTCAAGTGAAATACCCCTATTTTGTATTTTTTCTCTCCTTGTTTTTGAACACTGACTTTTTGCAGTGTAGATGGAGACGGTTTTAGCCACCAAATATGTTTTTTTGAAACTCTCCAGTGTTCGTGTGGACTTGGCCTTAAGTTCCATTGACTCACCTTTCCTTCAACTTCGTAGAAGATGGGGTTGTCTGTGATTTTGTAGACGTCTGTAAACAGCTCATCATCTGCGGGGGGGGGGGAACGTGACGATTATTCGGCAGGAACAGACTCCGTTAGCATGCTAATGTTAGCTTCAACATGCTAAATTTAGCAGCGAACATTTCCCGCACATCTGCAACACGCTGCCACGTGACGCCGACACGCCATGAGCCTTCACGGGGGGGAAAAAAGCCGCCTCGCCCCGTAATTAAAACCACACTTTTAAGAGAATTAATTCACCGTTTGAATAACACGCCCAAATAGCGTCGACGGAAAAAAAGGCAAACAATGGTAATGTTATGGCGTCATCCGGTTAGCATTAGCATTAGCATTGGCTAGCACGAGTCAAGTAGCGCGCATGACCAAACTATTTTACGAACCGCTAAAAACAACTTTTCTGGGTCGTGCCGGCGGAAAGGTGGCGACATGAAGACTACTTACTCGAGATAATGTCCCTGTAGATGATCATTTTGCCGCTTTGGTGTTAAAGGTTCGGGAGACAGGACAGGAGCCGCCGGCCCGCACTAACAGGAGAGTGAAAAAGACCGAGCGGGCCTCGATGCGGACTATTTACATCCCGATGACGTCATCGTGGGTTGGGTCTGGCGCTTTGCTGCCACACCCTAACTGTGGCCAAATGTGGTATTACACGTGTACATATGTGACTCATGACAGTACAGTATGACTCACCATTTAGAGCAGGCCTGGGCAATTATTTTGACTTGGGGGGCCAAATTTAGAGAAAAACATGTCTGGGGGCAGGAATATCTGTCTGAAGATGAGAACCACAGAAGGCCGTATGATTTTAAACCATACTTGCCAAGAGTGGACCGACACCAGCAGATGACATGGCACCCCAAACCATTACTGATGGTGGAAACTTTACACTAGACTTCAGGCAACGTGGATCCTGTGCCTCTCCTGTCTTCCTCCAGACTCTGGGACCTCGATTTCCAAAGGAAATGCAAAATTTGCATGGTTGGGTGATGGTTTGGGGTGCCATGTCATCTGCTGGTGTCGGTCCACTCTGTTTCCTGAGATCCAGGGTCAACGCAGCCGTCTACCAGCAAGTTTTAGAGCACTTCATGCTTCCTGCTGCTGACCTGCTCTATGGAGATGGAGATTTCAAGTTCCAACAGGACTTGGCGCCTGCACACAGCGCAAAATCTACCCGTGCCTGGTTTACGGACCATGGTATTTCTGTTCTAAATTGGCCCGCCAACTCCCCTGACCTTAGCCCCATAGAAAATCTGTGGGGTATTGTGAAAAGGAAGATGCAGAATGCCAGACCCAAAAACGCAGAAGAGTTGAAGGCCACTATCAGAGCAACCTGGGCTCTCATAACATCTGAGCAGTGCCAGAAACTCATCGACTCCATGCCACGCCGCATTAACGCAGTAATTGAGGCAAAAGGAGCTCCAACCAAGTATTGAGTATTGTACATGCTCATATTTTTCATTTTCATACTTTTCAGTTGGCCAACATTTCTAAAAATCCCTTTTTTGTATTAGCCTTACACAATATTCTAATTTTGTGACACACGGAATTTTGGATTTTCATTTGTTGCCACTTCAAATCATCAAAATTAAATGAAATAAACATTTGAATGCATCAGTCTGTGTGCAATGAATAAATATAATGTACAAGTTACACCTTTTGAATGCAATTACTGAAATAAATCAAGTTTTTCAAAATATTCTAATTTACTGGCTTTTACCTGTGTATATATATATATATATATATCCTGAAAATATGCAAACAAAACTGTGTTTAGATAATTGATACTTCAAACTTGCATAAATAAATCTTAAGGAATATAACATAACTTGGCTTCTGAGAGCTTTAAAATGTAATGAATAAAATGCTAAAGTTGTTGATAAACAAGCAATTATTTTAATAATTAAATATGGTCATTTTAATGAATTATTATGATAATTTAAAATGTATTATTTCCATTATGTTTATTTTAATGTATAATTATATGGCTGGATGTAATAAGGAGTCAGAAAATATACAAATAAAAATACAATTAATTTTGATGTTTTTAGCAAAATATAGTAAAAATGTATTTTTTTTTTATTTTTTTTAATTAAAAAATATGTTTATTTTAAGGTAAGATACACATAATACAATTTATCTCTAGTCTGGATGATTTAGTTCTTGTCAACCTGTTGTCCTCCCGTCATAAAAAAAAAGGCTGTCCTCACTCAGGTGGAGCTGGAGGGGGCGTGGCCTCCAGCTCCGGCTGAAAATCGGGAGATTTTCGGGAGAATATTTGTCCCGGGAGGTTTTCGGGAGAGGTGCTGAATTTCGGGAGTCTCCCGGAAAATTCGGGAGGGTTGGCAAGTATGAAACCAGGGGAGGGCAATTAATTTTTACCGGGGGCCGCATGAGCACCCTGAGCACTGCTGGAGGGCCACACCGACAATATTTCAATTAAATTTTGCTCAAATTATTTTTGATATACCGTAAGATAAATAATAATAATAATTTAATTTAACCTAACTTTATACAAAAGCAGATTGCTTTTGATGGTTTTATTTTTAACACCGTCTTACACAACACTTCCTGATGTATAATACAATGCAAAAATGTCAATTTCTAATGCATCCTCTTTAAAAGTCCAACATTTTCCCCCGTCAGATTTGGACAACCATCTGTTGTCACACCCGCCAGCTCGTCCCATTTCAGTCCTACCAAGTCCAAACACGCATTTACCTATGTGAACAAGTCATTACCTGTGGTTGTCTCTTTAATTGACTGCATGGCTGCCGGCTCCTCCGTGATTTGAAAGTCTGCAGTTATCCCACGTAAGAAGATGAGCAGCTGGGCGGTGTCACGTACATCGCAGCTCTCATCCAAAGCCAGCGGAAAAACAGTCAAAGTCGACCGTTCTGTTCTTCAGCTGAAGCTCCAAGTTGCCAGCGATGGTCTCAACCCGCCTAGTTACAGTGCGTCGGGAGAGTGACACGTTCTCAAATGCGCCCTCTTCCAGTCCAATAAGCACTCCTTAATAAACTCTCCGTCAAAAAACGCCTTACTTTTTCTGGCGATTTTGTGAGAAATGACGAAACTTGTCCTGACAGCTGCATCTCTGGGGGTGTGAAATTTGGCAAAAAGTCCTTGTTGGGTTTGCAGTTTTACCATCAACGCATCAGCCTCCCTTGCACGCACTTCATCAGACTGATTCCGGTATTTTTCCTCGTGCTTCGTCGTGTAGTGGCGATTCAAATGATATTCTTTAAACACAGCAAGCTGTGTACCACAAATTAAGCACACGGCTTCACCTTTAATTTCTGTAAAGAAATACTTGGCAGTCCATGTCTTGTTGAAAACACGGCATTCGTCATCAACTTTTCTCTTTTTAGCGTCTCGGGGGTAATCACTTGTCGCTGTGCACCTTCACTCACAGGTTACACACGTCCATAAATAACACTTTTCAAAATAAAAGCAGCACAGTTGTATTGCACGCACGACATAGATGTTTTTTTAAATTGTATTTTGTAATTTGTGATTGCCGCTGTTCACATGCTTAACGGACCTCAATTTACCCAGGTCTGATTTAGATATTTTTCCATTTATCAAACCAATACATTATATGCATTTTTTCAACACTTAATTAAATATTTGGGTCAACTTCCGGTCTGTCAATATTAAGGCTGAAACGACGCGTCGACATAGTCGACGTCATCGGTTACGTAAATACGTCGACGCCGTTTTTGTGCGTCGGCGCGTCGCATATTTACGTCACACTACTTTACTGTCATGGCGGAGCGCAAAGCAGACGATGCGAGCGAGGGGAAAAAAGCACGCCAAAAGTCGTCAAAAGTGTGGGAGTATTTCAATAAACGGCCTAATAATGTTGTTGTATGCACACTGTGTCGAGCGGAAATGGCCTATCATAGCAGCACAACGGCTATGAACGAACATTTGAAAAGAAAACCCCCGACAGCGTTCTTGCCATCACCATCAACAACTCAATCGTCCGCGTGCGTATACGTTGTCATTATTACACAAAAACATGAATGTGTCATTTGTATCTGCGTTGTAAATTCATAAACTAAAGCACCGTTTCGCTCTGAGAGGCGCGTTTGGCGTGCCTGTTCAGTGTTTACAAAGACGCGCTCCTCTTTAACGCTGTGGAGAGGCGGCCGCAGCGGCGAGCGAGCGGCGAGGCGGGGCGCGCCGGGAGCGACGCCGCAATCGTGCCCAGGTGCGCGATCCGCGCAGTTGGAAGAGAAAAGACTTTGTGTAAAATTAAAAGATTGTAAACCTGGCAAAGCCGTCTGGCGTTCAGTCAGTCGGTCCTGAAAGAACCCCACGGCACAAGACGTGTCACAAACGCTAACGTTAATTAGTTGTGCAAATACCTTTTACAACATTAACAGTTACATATACTATGTACAAACGAACAATTAACTTTCACTTTAATCATACTATCATTGTTGTGTTATTAAGCAAAATAAGCAATACTTTTACTTTTGTTGAAATGTTTACACTGTACACTTTTTTGTATTGGATGTTTAGCTTTATTTTTGCACATTTTAGCAAATAAGCAATACTTTTACTTTTGTTGAAATGTTTACACTTGTTACAGAATATTTCCGTTTTGCACTTTTTTGTATTGGATGTTTATCTTTATTTTTGCACATTTTAAAGCAAAATAAGCAATACTTTTACTTTTGAAATGCTTATACTATTCCAGAATATTAAGATGTTTACTTTTATATTTGCACATTAAAAAGCAAATAAGCTACTTTTAATTTTGTTAAATGTTAAAAGTTTTAAATGTTTACATTGTTACAGAATATTTTGTCATGTTGTTGTCAATGTTGACTGAGTGGCCATACTTTTTTTTTTGTAAATAAAAGCCATGCCTTTTGAAAAAACTGGCCTACATTTATTTTTTCCTCTTCATTTTAAATTAAAAAAAAAAAATCGGTAAAAGGAAAAATAATCTATAGATTAATCGAAAAAATAATCTATAGATTAACCGATTAATCGAAAAAAAATAATCTATAGATTAATCGATAGAAAAATAATCGTTAGCTGCAGCCCTAGTCAATATAAAGTTATTTTTTATGTATTATGGCGTTTGGTGTGACAACACAAAATAAACAATATTCCCCCCCACAACATTTTTTTAAGTTGGATAATTGATGTGAAGGAGTTAAAGCCTTAAATAGGTCAATAAATCATTAAAAAACATGGACTTTAAGTCATTACTTTTTGATCAATGACAAAGTCCTACTAAAATCCTCAGGTATCCAAAAGGGTCCCACTCATATAATTGTTCAGCTCTGTCAATTATACATATACATAATTTTTGATATGGCAAACAAAAAATATGCAATATTTGTCCTCCAAAAAATGTCAAAGTGGAATATTTGATGTGACGTAAATGGAGCCTTCGATCAGTGTTTTTCAGCCACTTTGCCGCGGCACCCTAGTGAGATACAATCTGGTGTGCCGTGGGAGATGATCTAATTTCACCTATTTGGGTTAAAAATATTTTTTGCAAACCAGTAATTATAGTCTGCAAATGATGTGTTGTTGTTGAGCGTTGGTGCTGTCTAGAGCTCGGCAGAGTAAGCGTGTAATACTATTCCTTATCAGTAGGTGGCATCCGGTAGCTGATTGCTTTGTAGACTTCGGAAACGGCGGGAGGCAGCGTGCAGGTTAAAATAAAAAAATAAACAAAAAGGTGAGTGCCCCTAAGAAAAGGCATTAAAAGCGTAGGGAAGGCTATGCAGAACAAAACTAAAACTGAACAGGCTAAAAAGTAAACAAAAACAGAATGCTGGACGACAGCAAAGACTTACTTTACAGCGTGTGGAGCAAAGACGGCGCCCACAAAGTACATCCGAACATGACATGACAATCAACAATGTCCCCACGAAGAAGGATAGCAACAACTTAAATAGTCTTGATTGTTAAAACAAAGTAGATGCGGGGAATAGCCTTTAAGGACGACATGAAACTGCTACGGGAAAACACCAACTAAACAGGAAAATCCACCAAAATAGGAGCGCAAGACAATAAGTAAAACACTACACAGAGAAACAGCAAAAAACTCTAAATAAGTCAGGGTGTGATGTGACAAGTGGTGAGAGTACACCTACTTTGAGACAAGACCTATAGTGATGCATGCTTGATTATGGTTTAAAGTCGTATCCAACGACATTTTTCTCTCAACTGAGTTTCGTTTTTTAGTGATCTCTGCTGGTGGTGCCTCCGCATTTTTTTAATCCAAAAAAGGTTGAAAAACAGATAGGTCAATAATTCATAACATTGAATTTGATTCGTCATTTTTTTGAGCAATGACAATTCTACAGAAAAAAAAGCCTAAATGGCAAGCTTTGTGTTATTAGTCAACTTTGTCATGTTACATTTCACCTGTTTGGTCTTTTAATAACATTTCTTTTTGTAACAGTATTTTCAGAACATGCTTTGGACACCCCTGCATGACAGGATTATTTTCTTTTCTAGATGGTCGTACGAAGCATTTACCACAGGAAAAGAAGCCAAATCGTGGAGAATTCTGTACAAACGATAACCTAACTTTTTTATTAATGTTTATCACCTTAGCAACATGTCGTATTAAAGTATCCAGAGTATTAAATATCTACATGAAAACACTTTATTGTTTCTCATAATGACGGTGTACATAAACCTCAGTGAACGTGTGTCAGGGCACAAAGAATGAAATGACAGTCTAGCGCCATCTACAGGAAGTTGCACGGCTGTAAAGAAACAGTGCTACTCAAAAATGTGTGTAGAGTACCAGAGCATGCAAAACAAAAACACTTTTAAAAAAAGGTAATGTACAATTATACAATTACATTAGAGATTTTACTGTCAGACGATCAAAAGTGCCACCTCCCGTAATTTCTTAGCAAACTGATTTTGACACCTTATGACCACAGAAAGCTAATTCCATAAAGCAAGCTTCAAACCTGTAAAAGTCTACAACTGTCCACAGTCCATGATCATCAGCTTCTTAGTGGGGACGCCTCCCTTGGTGCCCAGCTCCCCCATGTGCTGCACAACATCCATGCCCTGTCGCACCCAGCCAAAAGCCACGTGCTTGAAGTCCAGGTGCTCGGCCTTTTTCAGCGTGATGAAGAACTGGGAGTTGTTGGTGTCACGGCCTCGGTTGGCCATGGACAGCACGCCCGGACCTGTGTGCCGGACGTCAAAGTTCTCGTCCTCAAACTTGGCGCCGTAGACGGACCGTCCACCCGTGCCGTCACCGTTGGTGATGTCGCCTCCCTGTGGGACCGGTGGAGAACGTATCAGAGGCAGTGCACGTGTGCTTTCACCACAGTTTTACTTGTGTCAAGTACCACGTTATATGGCTCTGAGCTATACGGCTGCCAAATTAGCTAAAAAAGTTAGCATGCTAATGTTAAGATTGAAAAATGCTAACGGTTAACATGTGTCAAGTACCAAGTTATATGGGAGATGTACGGCTGCAAAATTAGCTAAAAAAGTTAGCATGCTAATGTTAGCTTTGATAAATGCCAGCAGGTTATCATATGTCAAGTACCAAGTTATATGCCTCTGAGCTGTAAGGCTGCAAAATTAGCTAAAAAAGTTAGCATGCTAATGTTAGCATTGATAAATGCCAGCAGGTAAATATATGTCAAACACCAAGTTATTTGGCTTTGAGCTGCACGGCTGCAAAATTAGCTAAACAAGTTAGCATGCTAATGTTAGCATTGAAAAATGCCAGCAGGTTAACATATGTCAAATACCAAGTTATTTGGCTCTGAGCTGCACAGCTGCAAAATTAGCTTAAAAAGTTAGCATGCTAATGTTAGCATTGAAAAATGTCAGCAGGTTAACATGTGTCAAGTACCAAGTTATTTGGCTATGAGCTGCACGGCTGCAAAATTAGCTAAAAAAGTTAGCACGCTAATGTGAGCACTGAAAAATGCCAGTGGCTAATGTGTGTCAAGTACCAAGTTATTTGGCTCTAAGCTGTACGGCTGCAAAATTAGCTAAAAAAGTTAGCACGCTAATGTGAGCATTGTAAAATGCTAAGAGTTAACATGTGTCAAGTACAATGGTATTTGGCTCTGAGTTATACGGCTGTCAAATTAGCTAAAAAAGTTATCATTTTTCAATGCTAACATTAGCATGCTAACTTTTTTAAGCTAATTTTGCAGCCGCATAGCTCAGAGCCAAGTAACTTGGTACATGACACATGTTAACCGTTAGCATTTTTCAATGCTAACATTAGCATGCTAACATTAGCATGCTAACGGTTAACATGTATCAAGTACCAAGTTATTTGGCTCTGAGCTATACGGCTGCAAAATTAGCTAAAAATTTTTTAGCATGCTAATGTTAGCATTGTAAAATGCTAACGGTTAACATGTATCAAGTACCAAGTTATTTGGCTCTGAGCTATACGGCTGCAAAATTAGCTAAAAAAAATTTAGCATGCTAATGTTAGCATTGTAAAATGCTAACGGTTAACATGTGTCAAGTACCAAGTTATATGGCTCTGAGCAATACGGTTGCAAAATTAGCTAAAAAAGTTTGCATGCTAACAAGTAACATGTTTCAAGTAATGGCTAAGGTGCTACATGTAAAATTAGCTTAAAAAGTTTGCATGCTAACAATTAACATTTTTCAGGTATCGAGTAATGACTAAGGTGCTGCATGTAAAGTTAGCTAAAAACGTTGACATGCTAAAAGTTAGCATGTGTCAAGTATCAATCTATATGATTTTAAAGTGCTGCAAAATTAGCTAAAAACATTAGCATGTGTCAAGTATCAATATGACTAAGGTGTTGCAAAATTTGCTAAATACATTAGCAAGTGTCAAGTATCAAGTTTTATGGATTGAAGGTGCTGCAAAATTATCTAAAAAAAGTTTGCATGCTAAATACTAGCATGTGTCAAGTATCAATGTATATGATTTTAAAGTGCTGCAAAATTAGCTAAAAACATTAGCATGTGTCAAATATCAATATGACTAAGGTGTTGCAAAATTTCCTAAATACATTAGCAAGTGTCAAGTATCAAGTTATATGACTAAGGTGTTGCAAAATTAGCTAAAAACCTTAGCAAGTGTCAAGTTTTATGCATTGAAGGTGCTGCAAAATTATCTAAAAAAAGTTTGCATGCTAAATACTAGCATGTGTCAAGTATCAAGTTATATGGATCTAAGGTGTTGCAAAATTAGCTAAAAACCTTAGCATGTGTCAAGTATCAAGTTATACGACTCTAAGGTGTTGCAAAATTAGCTAAAAACCTTAGCATGTGTGAAGTATCTGTATGGCTGGAGGGTTCTCCTCACCTGACACATGAAGTCTGGTATGACCCGGTGGAAAATGGAGCCCAGTAGCCCAAAGCCTTTCTCGCCAGTGCAGAGAACCCTGAAGTTTTCTGCCGTCTTGGGAACAATGTGGGAGAAGAGCTCCATGGTGATGGTGCCAATAGGTTGGCTGTCGGCCTCCACGGTGAAGAACACCTGTGGGTTGGAGTCTCTGGAGTGCTCCTGAATCCTGGACATCATTGGTGAGACGCTACACGGGGCATCTCCGCTCGTTTGGCGTAAACGGCTTTGACACTCGCAGAAGGTCTTCCTGAAGGATTCCGTGATCTCTGGGGTCTTGAACTTGACCGCCAGCTGCTCTATGGAACCCTCGCCGTCTGGAAGGAGAAGGAAGGAAAGGCGTCAGGACCGTGGAAAAGATTGGTGTAACAAATACGATCTGTTGGGTGTACCCGAGTAGTCCGTAGCCACCCAGATTAGCGAATTAGTAGAGGTGTTCATGGGTTTGAGATCCATGGCTGGGGAGATGTTGTGGTTGGCGCACACTCGGAACACCTGCTCTCTTCTCATCAGGATTCGGTAGAAGTGTTTGGCTGGGTGGAAGAGGATCTTCAGGTCGCCGACCCCACGCTCCTTCCACTGGCTCAGTTCCCGGTCCCATCGATACAGTTTGGCACGCTCCTTGAAAAGGATTTCTTCATCCTCCTCTCCAGACTTCGTCTCCACCTGAGACAAGAGAACATGTTTAGTGGAGGAGGAAGGATTGTTTGCTCCACTGAGGCTTTAGTTAGTAAGAAGAACAGGTTACGCTAAAATACTTGGTGGAAGAACGCGGCATAAACCATTACTCAAACAAACTCATTAATTCCCCATTACTAAAATAATGGCTATCTAAAACCCCATTGTCTTTCTAAAGTGGTCATACAATTTGGGGATAGCAAACATGAGTTGCAGTGAACAGTGACAACAATACATTTTCCTCTTGTGCCAGACTGAGCTGTGTGTGTGTGTGTGTGTGTGTGTGTGTGTGTGTTATAGAGATGCGCGGATAGGCAATTATTTCATCCGCAACCGCATGACAAAAGTCGTCAACCATCCGCATCCACCCGAATTAACATTTAATCAACACCGCACCCGCCCGTTGTTATATATCTAATATAGACGATGCAAGGCATTAGTGAGGTTATAAAGCTTTTGCCTGTTAAAGAAAGGAGACTGATCCAATGCAGCAATCATCTGGGAGCCGCGTGGAGGTGCGATGTCCCTCGCACCTGCGGCGGCTCCACCCGGGCTCGCGCCCGAGGCTTCAGCGCGCACCGTGACACCGGCGACGGTCGGGTATGGGTCCGACGCTCCAGCGCCATCCATTTTCAGGGCTAGTTCATTCGGCAGCTGTGTGTGTGTGTGTGTGTGTGTGTGTGTGTGTGTGTGTGTGTTATAGAGATGCGCGGATAGGCAATTATTTCATCCGCAACCGCATCAGAAAGTCGTCAACCATCCGCCATCCACCCGATGTAACATTTGATCAGAACCGCACCCGCCCGTTGTTATATATCTAATATAGACGATGCAAGGCATTAGTGAGGTTATAAAGCTTTTGCCTGTTAAAGAAAGGAGACTGATCCAATGCAGCACAGACATTCGCGTGCCACGCTGTCACGACCCAGACGCACACCAGTGCGCAATCATATGGGAGCCGCGCTGAGCGCACCTCCAAGGCGTCTCGCTGCCGGCGACGGCCGGGTATGGGCCCGACGCTCCACCGCCATCCATTTTCAGGGCTAGTTGATTCGGCAGGTGGGTTGTTACTAGAGATGCGCGGATAGGCAATTATTTCATCCGCAACCGCATCAGAAAGTCGTCAACCATCCGCCATCCACCCGATGTAACATTTGATCAGAACCGCACCCGCCCGTTGTTATATATCTAATATAGACGATGCAAGGCATTAGTGAGGTTATAAAGCTTTTGCCTGTTAAAGAAAGGAGACTGATCCAATGCAGCACAGACATTCGCGTGCCACGCTGTCACGACCCAGACGCACACCAGTGCATAATCATATGGGAGCCGCGCTGAGCGCACCTCCAAGGCGTCTCGCTGCCGGCGACGGCCGGGTATGGGCCCGACGCTCCAGCGCCATCCATTTTCAGGGCTAGTTGATTCGGCAGGTGGGTTGTTACACACTCCTTAGCGGGTTCCGACTTCCATGGACACCGTCCTGCTGTCTATATCAACCAGGGTGAGCCCCACCCCTTTCGTGAGCGCACTGCACGCAGAGTGACCCGTTACGCGCCCCCGGCAACAGGGGTGGCGGGCAGGTAAGCTGCTTACCTGCTGCGCGTGACGCCGGCCGCGGCGTAGGCGGACGAGGCGGGGTGTCGTGCGGTGGGCGCGGTGGTGACCCTGGACGTGCGTCGGGCCCTTCTCGCGGATCACCTCAGTTACGGCTCCCGGTGGGGCCCTCTCGGGGGAAGGGGCCTCAGTCCCGGACCCCGGCGAGGCGTCCCTTCTCCGCTCCGTAAAAGTGTCCATCTCTTTTTTTTTTTTCTTCTTCTGTTGTGGCATAGGCTGCAGGTGCCTGCTCGTTTTTCGTATGTGGGTAACAACATTTAACTATGTACAGGTAAAAGCCAGTAAATTAGAATATTTTGAAAAACTTGATTTATTTCAGTAATTGCATTCAAAAGGTGTAACTTGTACATTATATTTATTCATTGCACACAGACTGATGCATTCAAATGTTTATTTCATTTAATTTTGATGATTTGAAGTGGCAACAAATGAAAATCCAAAATTCCGTGTGTCACAAAATTAGAATATTTCTTAAGGCTAATACAAAAAAGGGATTTTTAGAAATGTTGGCCAACTGAAAAGTATGAAAATGAAAAATATGAGCATGTACAATACTCAATACTTGGTTGGAGCTCCTTTTGCCTCAATTACTGCGTTAATGCGGCGTGGCATGGAGTCGATGAGTTTCTGGCACTGCTCAGGTGTTATGAGAGCCCAGGTTGCTCTGATAGTGGCCTTCAACTCTTCTGCGTTTTTGGGTCTGGCATTCTGCATCTTCCTTTTCACAATACCCCACAGATTTTCTATGGGGCTAAGGTCAGGGGAGTTGGCGGGCCAATTTAGAACAGAAATACCATGGTCCGTAAACCAGGCACGGGTAGATTTTGCGCTGTGTGCAGGCGCCAAGTCCTGTTGGAACTTGAAATCTCCATCTCCATAGAGCAGGTCAGCAGCAGGAAGCATGAAGTGCTCTAAAACTTGCTGGTAGACGGCTGCGTTGACCCTGGATCTCAGGAAACAGAGTGGACCGACACCAGCAGATGACATGGCACCCCAAACCATCACCCAACCATGCAAATTTTGCATTTCCTTTGGAAATCGAGGTCCCAGAGTCTGGAGGAAGACAGGAGAGGCACAGGATCCACATTGCCTGAAGTCTAGTGTAAAGTTTCCACCATCAGTGATGGTTTGGGGTGCCATGTCATCTGCTGGTGTCGGTCCACTCTGTTTCCTGAGATCCAGGGTCAACGCAGCCGTCTACCAGCAAGTTTTAGAGCACTTCATGCTTCCTGCTGCTGACCTGCTCTATGGAGATGGAGATTTCAAGTTCCAACAGGACTTGGCGCCTGCACACAGCGCAAAATCTACCCGTGCCTGGTTTACGGACCATGGTATTTCTGTTCTACATTGGCCCGCCAACTCCCCTGACCTTAGCCCCATAGAAAATCTGTGGGGTATTGTGAAAAGGAAGATGCAGAATGCCAGACCCAAAAACGCAGAAGAGTTGAAGGCCACTATCAGAGCAACCTGGGCTCTCATAACACCTGAGCAGTGCCAGAAACTCATCGACTCCATGCCACGCCGCATTAACGCAGTAATTGAGGCAAAAGGAGCTCCAACCAAGTATTGAGTATTGTACATGCTCATATTTTTCATTTTCATACTTTTCAGTTGGCCAACATTTCTAAAAATCCCTTTTTTGTATTAGCCTTAAGAAATATTCTAATTTTGTGACACACGGAATTTTGGATTTTCATTTGTTGCCACTTCAAATCATCAAAATTAAATGAAATAAACATTTGAATGCATCAGTCTGTGTGCAATGAATACATATAATGTACAAGTTACACCTTTTGAATGCAATTACTGAAATAAATCAAGCTTTTCAAAATATTCTAATTTACGGGCTTTTACCTGTATATATATTTCCGAATTGGTTTAACTGCCACCCGCCTGAATCTATCTAAAATCTAATTTTTTTTTATTTCAACCGCCCGACCCGACCCGCGGATAAAATCTAATTTTTTTTTATTTCAACCGCCCGAACCGCGGATAATCCGCGGACTCCGCGGTTGTGTCCGCAAACCGCGCATCTCTAGTGTGTTACTCCTCAAAGCAAGCTGGTGGTGACGTACACAACATTGTGACACATTTCACTATCAAACTTTCAGTGATTCATGTGGCCCAGCGGGCTTAAAACCAGGGGCTCCTGGCATCTTAAACAAACTTAGGCAGGAGAGTATCTTTGTCTTTTTGGAGATTACTTTTAGATCATTATTCCAGCAAGGCGACGTGTGAACAAAGTACCTCTGGCAGTGACACGATGGGTTCAAAATGTATGTCAACATTTTCAGGACCTTCCCCTTCTTCACTTCCGCCCTGGTTGTTATTGCCGTTTGATGCTGCCGCCCCAAATACTGCTGCACCTGCATTTGCCCAGGAGAAGTTGGAATCTACACACACACAAAAAAAAAACACAATCCATTTTAATTCATGTCAAATTCTTCAGTGATTTTGAAACTTGAAAAGGCTGAGATTTGAGGTTTTATTTTACACTTTAGTTATCGTATTTTCCGGATTATAAACCGCTACTTTTTTCCATTGCTTTGGACCGTGCAGCTTATGCAACGGTGCGGCTCATGTATGAATATTTCTTTGTTGGCCATGTTTTGTGTGCAATCAATATTGGCAACACCTCAACGATGGACGCTTTTGACCTCCCTCTCTCTGTCTCAACAACACCTGGTGTCGAACTCTTGTAGATCGGCCTCAGTCCATAAAAACATTACAACATCACACCCAAGATAATTGGGCATACATGCACCCACCCCCCTCCCCCACACCTTCACCACCGCTTGTTTGCTCCAACTCTCCCTCCCTCTGTTGCGAGTTTGTCGTGATTACATGTAACGTGTTTATGTGTGCATTGCAAATGAGGTTTTTTCCCTTGGACTCAGTCGGTCCAGCCTTTGACTGATATTTTTTTACTCTTCCCCCCTTTCCCAATATCACCTTTTTCCCACCTTTTTTTAAGGAGCGCCGTAAAAATGGCTGCTCCGTCGGCGGTCTGGTCTTGTCTCCCTGTAACGTATGTCTGCTCTCAGTGGGACTGTGCCGAAAATGTACTTTTCAGTTCTTATGTGTCTTGTGCATGTTAAGAATTGATAATAAATCATCTTGAATCTTGAATATCTTGCCCTATGAATCAATATTGTGAAATTTGACTATAATAAATCAATCCATAATCAATTTACATAGTTTTACCTAGTCCAATTCAGCAGTGTCTTAAGTTATTTTGTAACTTTACGGCAACTACTGCATGTAATAGAGCAGGGGTGCTCATTACGTCGATCGCGATCTACCGGTCGATCTCGGAGGGTGTGTCAGTCGATCACCAGCCAGGCATTAAAAAAAATAGTCCTAAAAATGAGCGATCATAAATCTTCACTATGACGTCACTTTCGTCACTTGATTGACATTCACGGTACCCGAGGGTCTTCTGAGATGACGCTGGCTGCTGCCAGCTCATTAAAATTACCGACTGGAAGGCGAGAAACACTTTATTTCAACAGACTCTGGCGCGGTACCTGTCGTCAAAACTCCAAAGACCGACTGCACAGTTGCACAATAAAAGCTCTGCTTCATCCTGCCTGCGCTACCAAAATAAGAGTCTCAGAAAGCTGGCGTGCACAAACTAGCAAGCTACGGAGTTTGCCGACAATGTATTTTTTGTAAAGTGTATACAAAGGAGTACGGAAGCTGGACAAATAAGATGCCAAAAACCAACCACTTTCATGTGGTATTGGACAGAAAGGAGGACTTTTTTTCTCCTCCATTCGAAAATGCGGACGTTATCATCACCACTGTCTGATTCCAATCAATGCAAGTCATCAGAATCAGATAATACACCAACTTATATTCTTGTCTTCATGAAAGAAAGGAATCTATATGTGTTAAACATGCTTGTTTTATCATTAAACACCTTTAATGTATTAACAATATTAACTATATGTGTTAAACATGCTTGCATTATCATTAAACACCTTTAACTTGTTAACAAAAACATGCTTGCTGTCTTATTTCATAAATAAGTAAATATAAATTATATATATGAATGAGGTAGATCCCCACGACTTGATCAATTGAAAAGTAGCTCGCCTGCAGAAAAAGTGTGAGCACCCCTGTAATAGAGGTTCAAACCTAGGGAGAGTCTCTATGACCTCAGAGGTTCAGCTGTCTTTCAGAACGCAAACATAAGAACGAGCTTAAAAAGTAGATGTGTTTCTGTCACGGGGGTTCAACTGTGGAACAGCTTGGATGATTCCTTAAAATGTTCCAGTTTCATTTACATTACACTTTAAGACCAATGTCATGGAAAAATATATCACTCTTGAATCAACACAGTAGTTAATACTACGATCAATGTTAATTACAAAATAAATGTGGGATATAAATAATAATGGAAGTATATAGTATATATGTATATAATTACCAATTATATACTATATATGTATATAGTATATAATTGGTACAAAGGTTTAACTAACACGTGTACAAGGATATTTCACATGTCTTTACTGTGTATATAATTGAACAGTGTTTATGTTGTGTACAAGGTGTATTTATAATATGTTGTGCACAGGAAATATCATTTTTGGAAGCTCATCTTGTATTTGACAATGTTTATAGCAGGGGTGCTCACACTTTTTCTGCAGGCGAGCTACTTTTCAATTGATCAAGTCGTGGGGATCTACCTCATTCATATATATCATTTATATTTACTTATTTATGAAATATATGTTTTTGTTAATAAGTTAAAGGTGTTTAATGATAATTCAATCATGTTTAACACATAGTTAATATTGTTAATAAATTAAAGGTGTTTAATGATAATACAAGAATGTTTAATACATATAGTTAATATTGTTAATAAATTAAAGGTGTTTAATGATAATACAAGTATATTTAATACATATAGTTAATATTGTTAACAAGTTAAAGGTGTTTAAAGATAATGCAAGCATGTTTAACACATAGTTAATATTGTTAACAAGTTAAAGGTGTTTAATGATAATACAAGCATGTTTAATAGATATAGTTAATATTATTAATAAGTTAAAGGTGTTTAAAGATAATACAAGCATGTTTAACACATATAGTTAATATTGTTAACAAGTTAAAGGTGTTTAATGATAATACAAGCATGTTTAACACATATAGTTAATATTGTTAATAAGTTAAAGGTGTTTAAAGATAATGCAGGCATGTTTAACACATATAGTTAATATTGTTAACAAGTTAAGGTGTTTAAAGATAATACAGGCATGTTTAACACATATAGATTACTTTCTTTCATGAAGACAAGAAAATAAGTTGGTGTATTACCTGATTCTGATGACTTGCATTGATTGGAATCAGACAGTGGTGCTAAAAACGTCCGCATTTTCGAATGGAGGTGAAAAAAGTCCTCCTTTCTGTCCAATACCACATGAAAGTGGTTGGTTTTTGGCATCTTATTTGTCCAGCTTCCGTACTTTGTATACACTTGACAAGAAATACATTGTCGGCAAACTCCGTAGCTTGCTAGCTTGTGCACGCCAGCTTTCTGAGACCCGTTTTGTAAGCGCAACTGTGCAGTCGGTCTTTGGAGTTTTGACGACAGGTACGGCGCAAGAGTCTGTTGAAATAAAGTGTTTCTCGCCTTCCAGTCGGTAATTTTAATGAGCTGGCAGCAGCCAGCGTCATCTCAGAAGACCCTCGGGTGCCGTGAATGTCAATCAAGTGACGAAAGTGACGTCATAGTGAAGATTTATGATCGCTAATTTTTAGGACTATTTTTTTAATGCCTGGCTGGTGATCGACTGACACACCCTCCGAGATCGACCGGTAGCTCGCGATCGACGTAATGAACACCCCTGGTTTATAGGGTTCGGCGCAATAAGTGTTCAACTTCAGCCTAAACCCTTTCGGTCTGCAACATTTTCAATTTATGAATGTACAACGGTTTGTTTATGTAAAACGGTTTGTTTATTTTGTTGACCACTGACCGAAGAAATAATAAACTAAAAAAATAAATTAAAAAAAATTAAAAAGTCAAACCCTAAATATAACAAGAAAACCACGAGCTTATTTGACCATTAATGGTTTAACACAACATATATGTTTCATACATATATATATATATATATTCTTGAAGTGTCCATTTTTTACAATTAATAGTTATATTGAATTTAAATTGCTCATCAGTTCATGGCATTTGTTTGGTATTCGGGCTTGTGACTCACAGCTCGCTGTCTTGACCCAGGGAGCACGTTCAAGACAACAATAGAACAATTTAGAGTCATATTGTTGTTACGATATAATAAACATTGAATGAAGCTAGCTAAATTGCTATCACTAGCCGACAACGCACGAAGCTACGGTGTGTCATTTTGTACTAAAAGTCATAAGGCTGGAAAGTTAGCGTACTGTAGAGGCATGTGCGTGAAGGTTAGATGTGTACTGGTAGAATCGTTGTCAAATGTGATAGCTGTCATTTGGTGTTCAATTTAACAGCACAATTTCAAACAAGTCAATTTAGAAAATGGTCAGTTGAAGTGACTCACATATGGCGTCACATTAGTGCCAAAAATCCGAGCGCATAAAAACTGTTATCGCGCGCTGATTCTCCACTTCGTGTGCGCGCGCGACACCCTTTTGCGCGCGCGTGGTGCCTTTTTGTGCGCGTGCGGTGCCTTTCTGTGCGTGCGCGGTGCCTTTTTGCGCGCTCTCTGTGTACTCTGGCATCTCTCCTCGCGCTGTCATGTTTCTTTTTGGCACTTTGGGGGCGGGTATGCTTAGACGACCCCTTCTTTCTGATTGGTCATGCGAAAAATGCTGAAAAATGCTCAGAGCCAATCAGAAGTATAGCAGGGCGGGTCATCGTCAATATGTATCAAGATTTACGGAGGAAGAAGTGGATAAAAAAAATGTCGCGCGCTGATGGTTATTTCATAGCACATAAACACAATACAGGGTAATACAAAATGTGACCCAAATAAATAATAAGACAACAAACACCATAATCACATCTTTCAGCCAGAACTGGTCCACCAGCAATAACATCCAACCATAACATTATTTTATATTTTCACTTCTTCTTGAACATTTGTTTTCTAATTTATGGAATTTATTTTGATTCAGCCATAAAATTAATGACATAATCTTTGAATTTTGTTTTTAAAATGTTAAAAATAGCTTTTAATAATGTATTCTGAAAAAGTTTAAAATAATCAGAGAACTGACTAACACTGACCCTACACAACTATGTTGCACAATTAAGTCTTTTTTTTTTAAAGCGAAAGAGGTAATTTCAACAGGTACAGCATCCTATGTCATATCTACATGTAATAAGATTTGTAACAAGGCAAACCGTTTGTAAATTGGTCGAAAATCGAGCAAGTTATGGTAATTTAATTAGTACATGTACCATTGACATCAATGTAATGATTGAGGCTGGATGTCCGAGGTAAGATGGCTACAACGTTGCTACGCTGGAGAATGATTGGTCATATGAAAAATGCTCACAGCCAATCAGAAAGGAGGGGCCGTCTAAGCATACCCGCCCCCAAAGTGCCAAAAAGAAACATGACAGCGCGAGGAGAGATGCCAGGAGTACACAGAGAGCGCGCAGAAAGGCACCGCGCGCGCGCAAAAGGGTGTCGCGCGCGCACACGAAGTGGAGAATCAGCGCGCGATAACAGTTTTTATGGGCTCGGATTTTTGGCACTAATGTGACGCCATACTCACACCACAAACACAAACCTTGTGCTCCAAAGGCATAGCCTTCTGTATTTTTGGCCAGGTCAGCAAAAGAGAAGGCTCCTGATGAGGTGAAACCAAAACCGGCAAGGTCTGTAAAGTAAAAAATAAGTTGTCTTTACCAGGATATTTACTTACACCACATTACTTTGCAGAATACCAGCAAAGAAGAATAATAACATACAATGACAGGGTGTCAACTATTGGTCAATTAATTAGTTGTTTAATTAAACAACTAAAAATTGGATGTCATGTTAACATACCTGTACTTGTGAGAGCTGCAGCAGGAGCAGAAACAGAGACTTTCTCTGGCTCGCTGCTTGTGAGAGCTGCAGCAGGAGCAGAAACAGAGACTTTCTCTGGCTCGCTGCTTGTGAGAGCTGCAGCAGGAGCAGAAACAGCGACTCTCCCTGGCTCGCTGCTTGTGAGAGCTGCAGCAGGAGCAGAAACAGAGACTTTCTCTGGCTCGCTGCTCGACTTGGTTGACAAGTCGATGGGAGCGCTGCTGCTGGGAGCAGCTGCCTGCTCTTCTGTCGGCTGCTCTGAAACGTCATCCTGCGCCGTGAACGTGCTGCCGACAACCTCTGCGCTGCTCGGCGACGGAGCAGACGTCAGCTCTTCAGCAGGACGACTGGAGACTTCCTCAGCTTTGTTCAACTGGGAATCCTACAGTGATTCAGGAATGAAACACATGTAAAAACAGTTATTACATGCAAATAGGGATACAACAATATGACATTTTAAGGCCTTAAAGGGGAACTGCACTTTTTTGGAATTATGTCCATCAGTCACAATCTATATGTAAGACAACAACACACTTGTTTTTCTTTTTTTATGCATTCTAACTAACGCTCGCTCTAAAAACACCCAAAAGCCTCTCTCACTGTTCTATATTCATGCTCTAAGTATACAGTACAGGCCAAAAGTTCGGACACACCTCATTCACAACACAACTGATGGTCTCAACGCCATTGATGAAGCAAGAAATTCCACTAATCAACCGTGGAGAGAGCACCATTTCAGGTGACTACCTCTTGAAGCTCATCGAGAGAATGCCAAGTGTGCAAAGCAGTAATCAGAGCAAAGGGTGGCTATTTTAAAGAAACTAGAATATAAAACATGTTTTCTGTTATCGCACCTTTTTTTGATAAGTACATAACTCCACATGTGTTCATTCATAGTTTTGATGTGACAATAGTCATGAAAATAAAGAAAACAAATTGAATGAGAAGGTGTGTCCAAACTTTTGGCCTGTACTGTATATGTAATGTAGTAAACACATTCATAATATGGAAAATTTACATATTTTGCTCATTTAAGGCATACATAATACGGCGTATTAATTTCAAAGAAGCATCACAACTAGGGATGTCCCGATCCAGGTTTTTGCACTTCCGATCCGAAACAGATACTGGCCTATCCGAGCATGTATTAAAGTTTAAAGTTATTTAGCCTACTTAGTTGTCAGTTTCATGTTGAAAAGGGTTTTAGTACTCTTGATAACAACTAGCCAGCTGAATTAGGTGAGTTTGAATAATACACAATGGTTGGTAACAAGAAACTGACCTGTTTATTCAAGGATAAACACAAAATAGACAAAATTATACATGACAAACAGAAATGGCATCATTGAACTAGGGCTGGGCGATATGGCCTTTTTTTTTAATATTGCGATATTTTAAAGCCATATTGCGATACACGATATATATCTTGATATTTTGCCTTAGCCTTGAATGAACACTTGATGCATATACTCACAGCAGTATGATGATTCTATGTGTCTACATTAAAACATTCTTCTTCATATTGCATTAATATATGCTACTTTTGAACTTTCATGCAGAGAAGGAAATCACAACTAAAAAAATCACTATTTTTTTCATATGATCTGGAAATGTTTGCCTCGGCATTTTGATGGTGTGGACGTGTGGCACCGAACGGAGATAAGCGTCTCGACAGACGTTACAATATTTGAACAATGATGACAAGAACTGTTTTCTCTGTCGTGTCCGTGTGTCGGAAATTGTTATGCGCTTATTTTTTTATTTGATTTTGTGCGTGGCATGGATTTGCGTGCGCAGAGGACGCTTGAGCAGTGCGCAATTGCACAGGCGCGCACCTTGGAGGGAACGTTGCTCGCACGGCTGCGCTAGCATCACAGCTACCGTTAGCCATGCTGCTACCTCTCTGCTCGGGGAGGACGTATACGTATGTGACGCATGACGTGACAGTATGTGACGTGTGTAAGAAGGTGCGCTTGCTGTCTGTGAGAGGGAGACAGGAAAGAGTGAGAAGAGCCTGTCGTGTAATGCCAGCAGCTAAAAGCAACTGCGTGAGAATCCACAGACCTGTGGATGTGTTGAGGTGTGCTGGAAAATGCGGAACGAAAATTAGGGAGCAGCAGAAAGTGGAATGTATTATTTAAATCGGTGCGTTGGAAAACACGGACCGGAGTTGTTTTTTTTAAAACTGGATCTGGATCGGCATTTTCCCATGCCTTGCCGATACGCATTTTTTGGCAAATATCGGCAGCCGATCCGATCCAAATATCGGATCAGGACATCCCTAATCACAACGTTCACTTTTCCCTTCAACAACAACACTACTAATCATGTCAGACTTCATGAGAAACAACAAAGACTACTTTGGGACAAATGATGATCCAGAAACAGATGCAGTTTTAGTGAAACACTAAGCATCGTGTAGCAGTACTGCTAAGTGCTAAACCAGATACAGTATACAAGCTACGAAAATAATTACACAACCACTTACTGTACAAAGTCTGTTCTCACTGGGATGCCAACTGACGGCATGTTCATAACTTACTGTTTAGATGAAGAATTAAACATAGTCTTTATGAAATTGATAAAAAAATGAAAATAAAAATACTGTGCAAACAAGCAACTTTTCTTGTCTCTCTCGCCATCTCCGGGTCCAATTTGGATGTCAAAGTTGACCAACATCTGTTTATGTTCACAACCTTCTACTATCTATAATCTACAATTATTTTTTACAGACTCAAGACGATGCAGCAGCTAAATGTCATTATAGGACCAAAAGCTAGTTAGCTCCCTGTGATCACGTGGCTCTAAAAATAGTTTGTCTGCGCTCTTGCTTATAATATTACTAGGGCTGCAACTAACAATTAATTTGATAATCGATTAATCTGTCGATTATTACTTCGATTAATCGATTAATAATCGGATAATAGAGACAAACTACATTTCTATCCTTTCCAGTATTTTATTGGAAAAAAACAGCATACTGGCGCCATGTTCTTTCAACTTGCCAAATAAAACAAGAAAAATGTCACAAAAATGCACACTTTTGACACCACTGCTATAGATAATAAAAAATTAAACATGATAAATCTATGGATAAAAAAACAGAGCCTGGCGACGCATGCTCGTTTATCATAACTCTCTCGCTCTCTTTGTCTCTCCCCCTCCCTCACCAATGCTGCTGCGCGCACAATTTGTTGTTTTCTTAACCCTGAACGTATATTGAAAATACACGCAAACCGATCGCTGCTAGTCCTCTTTTGCTAGCATGCTAGCAGCTAACGGGCTAGGATAGACTGACCATACGTCCTCTTTTCACCGGACATGTCCTCTTTTGCAGAGCTGGCAGGGCGGAGTTTCTTAAATGCCTCAAATGTCCGGCATTTTGAATATTGTTTACACAACGTGCAGTACGCTACTTACATAACTGCCAACTTTTGAAATCAGAAAAACCTAATAGCCAGGGTCCAGGGGCCGCAGGCCCCGGTAGGTCCAGGACAAAGTCCTAGTGGGGGGTTCAGGGGCCCCCCGACGCAAAATGATTGATTGCATTCAGACAGGTTAAAATGTTGCTAAAACCATCACTTTTCTATCAGTCACAGTGACTTTTCAAAACAAAAATATTACAGCAAAAATCATATGGGTTGATTGACATGTTTATTCTGTAAGCTAACTTCAATAGTGTGAAATTATTTTGACAGTTAATGCCAGTTATCCTGTCAACCTTTCACAAGACTTTAATTTGTTAATTGAAAGTATAAACACTTTTTACAGTAAACAAATGGTAAAACAGTACTAAACAATTCCATTAAAAAAAAAATTGGTGTCATTATTAACTTTCTGTCCAAGCTTGTATAATCTACTGCCTTGTTCAATTGTAAAAAATATTCTGTGCCTAAAATTCACATTTCTATCAATTATCATACCGTAAACATGGTCAGCTAACTTCATTAAAATTAATAGTCCTGTCAATAGCATGGAATTACAATTCAAATGTAGTTTTTTTGTAAGCCTTTCAAAAGAATTCAAAATATGAAAAATTAATGAAAATTAATTTAAGCCATCAGACACTTGAAAAGTGGCACATCACATCTCTAATGTAATCATTTGAACTTTTCAACAGAAATAGCACTGCAAAAATATTAAGGACGTACTTCTGTATTTTGGTAGTTATGCTGTCAACATTTAACAAGATTTCTTCAACTTGGACTTGAAAGCATAAATAGTATAAACACTTTTAACAGTATAACAGTGCTAAACAATTCCAATAGATAACATTGGTGTCATTACCTTTTTGTGGCTAAAATCCAAATTTAGCAACGGCATTAGACTTGTGTTTTTTTGTCCCAACGTGGTCTTTTACATCGCTAATTCCTCCGTGTCCGATCGAAAAATCGTGTCTGCACAAGGTGCAATTCGCGTAGTTTTCACCCCTTTTGGAACGGATAATTATTCCCGGATAGGCTTTTGAATATTCTTCACGGAATGACTGCAGTTTTCTTTTCGGTTTAAGACTCGTTTGCGATTTTTCTCCGGCTGATTCCGTGATCGTTCGCTCGTTTGGAAACAATGGCAACAGGTGCCTCGTGCTTGGCAGCGGTGCTATAAATAGCCTCGCGCATGGCATTCGGAATGGCTCGATAGGAAGTTACGGGAAGCAGTGTCGATTGTCATTGTTGTTACGCGATTTCGTGAATAAAACTTTTAAAAAAATATTTTGTTTTAATGAATGAAAAACCGTATTTTTTATCACTGCAACCGTAACCCGGAATAGGTTGATGAAAACTGAACTAATTACGGGAAAACCGGAGTAGTTGGCAGGTATGCAAATACACGTACCGTTACACCCCTATTATTTTGATTATTGTTTCTCAGCTGTTTGTAAATGTTGCAGTTTATATATAAAGGTTAAAAAAAAATTGCGTAGCCTCTGCGCATGCGCATAGCATAGATCCAACGAATCGATGACTGAATTAATCGGCAACTATTTTTATAATCGATTTTAATCGATTAGTTGTTACAGCCCTAAATATTACTAATACTTGGTTAATATTCAGGTCACGAGATGTAAATGGTGTATTGTTGGTTGGTAGATGTTTTTATCGTGCTTTATGGGCGGACTAGTGAACGTTCATTAGCTGCATTGTTAGCCACCTCGTACTTCCCGTCATTTAAAGGCCCTGCTTTTGAAATGTAGATATGTTAGTTGTGCACTGACTGAAGGAAGGTTCATGCCAAAGCAGACCTGAGGGAACAGTTTTAAAGGTTGTGCTGTGTTAGTCACAACTTGCAAGACATTTCATACCAGTTCCTGTTGGGCTTTGAGGACTTCTGTGTCAAAATCCTCAGCCTTGTCAGGATCCAGGTCACTGTCAGTGGTGCTCAGGCCACAGAAGAACGTGGGCGGAAGCTGGAGGCTCTTGGCTTTCTCCTCCTCCTCTGGCGTGGGTTTTTTCTCCCAGACCACCTGGCAGTCTGGCTCTAAAATGGATCAGACGAGCCCCAAAACGTCAGCAAAATGACATATTTGCACATGTCCAGGTAAATGGATACAATTTTACATACAGTCCATACAGAATGGAGTCAAACTAATGAGTCCATACCATTGTCGGATGTGGTCACTTTTCTTTCAGGAGGATCAGGGTAGAGCTTCCCATTCAAGGCTTTGACTGCTGACTCGTAGTCCTCATCTGCACAAAAGGTCAAGAAAGTTGACATGTGCCAATACTTCTATGAACATAATACACAGTATACACTGTATTTTCTACTTTTTTCCAACGCTTTGAACCCTGCTACTTGTAAAACGGTGCAGCTGATTTATAGATTTTTCTTCGTCGACGGCCATAATGTTTTGTATTCAAGAAATAGAGACCCTGAAAAGGTGCGTTATTGTTTGTGCTTTGGCACCATCTTTTGGACAAGTTTGTTCGACAATGGACTTCCTGTTTAGTGCCGGAAGTATATTCCTCCATAGTGTTCCTGCGCGAAATATTTCTTCATTCATCACTCCAACCAACATTGTATGTTTTACAATATAACTAAAATAACTCTTACTTACTAAACCGTCCCATGTGTGATGTATGTAGGAGTGTTCTCATGTATATTTGTTCGTGCTATTGTAATGTAATGAAGGAAGTGTTGTTAGCATTAGCTAATATGCTAACGTTTACAAGTGTCTGTGTTAGTTTTAACTTAAAATTGCATTATCTTTCTGTTGTTTCAGTTTCGTAAACTCACTAAAACGTCACCGCGGAGTTATTGAGACTGTTTAGCTGATTGGAGAGCTAGCTTCCAGAGCTAGTGGGTCCAAGACGATGTTTGATCAGTTGTTTTACTGCTTGGAAACAAATAAGGTATGTAAATAAACATTCATAAACCTTTTCATACCAGTATATATCTACGACTTACGGTCCAGTGCAGCAAATATGTAAAAATATTTATTTCTTCTAAAATTTGGTGGGTGAATCTTAAAAAACGGTTCGCTTTAACAGCCAGAATTTACGGTAGTCTGGAGAGGAATCCACCTTTTGAGCTGATGTTCATTCCATATTTATGTATTGATTTCTGATTGGTCTTGTCATTCCACTGTTTTAGTAAATGAATTGTTCCACACTCCTTGAATGTGTTCTATAGTGTGAAAACTAAAAGCCAATCCTGATTCACATGAACATGTGATCTAATTTGTAAATGACAATTCTTTCAATTTTAATGAGCAGCATTTGTTTATTTCAAAAGGATCCCAATTAGCTGATGTCATAGCAGTCAGCTCGTCTTAAAGGGGTCCAACACAAAACATCACCAACAAAAACACCTTTAGTCAAAGATGCTTGCGAGTTACTTCATCGATTTTTCTTTTGACTTATCTTAATCACGTGCATGAATGTAATGTTGAAATAGAAAGTGTGCCATTGGTTTGTAGACTTTAAGGATTTTTTGGTCTTTTATTCATTTCTATTACAGTAGATGGCAGAAAAACCATGCCCGAAAGACCATTGGAAGTTTTTTTAAAAGCAGAACAAGGCAATGAGGAGCCTAATATCAATCAAAGTTTCAAAGTTTACTTATATAGCCCTAAATCACGTGTCTCAGAGGACTGTACAAGTCACAACGACATCCTCGGCTCAGATTCCACATCAGGGCAAGAGGGTAATAATGATACTAGCAATAAAAAAATAAATTCTAAGCAAGAAAATTGTGATTCCGTTTTCTTCCCACAACCGTGCAGCTCTATAGTGCACCACTGAATGCACACTAACACCTTTTACACAGACCAATAGTGTCCTATTGCAGTCAAATGAGACCACAGACATACTTTGTCCACCTTTTGCTTGCTGAATATTGACCTTTAAGATGTCAATAAACTTCTCAATCAATCAATCAAAAGACCTATTGGTCAGTGTTTATCTTGCCGGCCAAATCACTCCAGACATAAACGGGATCTCACCATCAGGTTGATTGTCACTGGTGTAGCCTGGTTCATTCTGGTAGCAGAAAAAGGTGAGCGGCAGCAGTAATTTCCGGGCTAAAGCAGCTTGTTCAGCAGTTGGCTCCCTGACATACACAACCTCCAGTTCAGAGTCCTCATCTGACTCGGCTTTGAGTCCTGCTTGTTGAGCCCCTGTGACAATTACATATTGAAGAAAGATTATATTAGTGATTGCCGCTGAAAAGAAATCCCTCCAACAATCTGACTCCAATTAAAGTGTTAGTTTTGCACAGCAAATATGAACAGCATGCATCCAGTTTACTAATGTGACCAGTTGTTAGTTGAGTCCTTGCTTGCAAAGACGTTTCGCTTGCATCCTAAATCAAATGTTACACAAATATTCAGTGTACCAAATTCAGTGTTTCTTGAAATATGAAGTCAATCTGTAAACTTGTAGTGTTAAATTGTGATTTAATACACAGCGCTACCAAGTGGTGTATTTGACACATGGAATGTAGCCCAGGGGAGAAAGTTTAGCAACATGTTCCTCCTTTTACCTGAAGCCCTGTGACTCTTTATATGCATGCACACTCAAAAGTGTGAAATACCAGACTACGACACCAGACGGTGTAAATACTAGAGATCGACCTGGCCGATATTTGACCTTCTGACATATATATTTTTTTTTAACAACATCAGCAGATACAGTATAAACACATAATATACCAATATGTAGTATTTTAAGAAATTATAGAGGCAGATAAGTAATAAGCATTGCTGAAGCACTAGCCCCCGTTTGGCCTGCATGGGAAAAGTATTTTTGTCTGCCTATTTTCTAACTGAAGACTAAACGTTACTCTGTCAATAATTCCTCCCCAAATATCTTTTGATATGTGACCGAGCAAATGTTCTCCGGTCTGCTCAACCACGGCGCTTGTACCCACTTCTCTCCTTCTTGCAGTGCTACTCGCATGCAGTAGGTCTTTTCTGATTACCTGTCAAAACTTCCCATTTAACAGAATATACATTTTCTGTATTTCTTTCCTGGCAACTTCTCGGTCTCGTTTTGTTTGTTTTCGAGTCGCTCGACAAGCCTCCGTCCGTTAAAGGAGCGCACAGTTTCATGGTCCGTGATTCAATCAAATAACGCGACAGAGATGGATGGACCTAAGGACGACAGAAAAGCTGTATCCGCCAAAAATCCAAACTTCCTATCTTGACAAATAGGAAACTTACTATACAGGTAAAAGCCAGTAAATTAGAATATTTTGAAAAACTTGATTTATTTCAGTAATTGCATTCAAAAGGTGTAACTTGTACATTATATTTATTCATTGCACACAGACTGATGCATTCAAATGTTTATTTCATTTAATTTTGATGATTTGAAGTGGCAACAAATGAAAATCCAAAATTCCGTGTGTCACAAAATTAGAATATTACTTAAGGCTAATACAAAAAAGGGATTTTTAGAAATGTTGGCCAACTGAAAAGTATGAAAATGAAAAATATGAGCATGTACAATACTCAATACTTGGTTGGAGCTCCTTTTGCCTCAATTACTGCGTTAATGCGGCGTGGCATGGAGTCGATGAGTTTCTGGCACTGCTCAGGTGTTATGAGAGCCCAGGTTGCTCTGATAGTGGCCTTCAACTCTTCTGCGTTTTTGGGTCTGGCATTCTGCATCTTCCTTTTCACAATACCCCACAGATTTTCTATGGGGCTAAGGTCAGGGGAGTTGGCGGGCCAATTTAGAACAGAAATTCCATGGTCCGTAAACCAGGCACGGGTAGATTTTGCGCTGTGTGCAGGCGCCAAGTCCTGTTGGAACTTGAAATCTCCATCTCCATAGAGCAGGTCAGCAGCAGGAAGCATGAAGTGCTCTAAAACTTGCTGGTAGACGGCTGCGTTGACCCTGGATCTCAGGAAACAGAGTGGACCGACACCAGCAGATGACATGGCACCCCAAACCATCACTGATGGTGGAAACTTTACACTAGACTTCAGGCAACGTGGATCCTGTGCCTCTCCTGTCTTCCTCCAGACTCTGGGACCTCGATTTCCAAAGGAAATGCAAAATTTGCATGGTTGGGTGATGGTTTGGGGTGCCTCGTCCAGCTGTTTGTTTACTGATAGACTATTAATGTTTAAAAAACTGAAAATAAATATTGGCTCCAAATATCGGTTATCGGCCCACTTGACTACTACTAATCGGTATCGGTCCTGATTAATCCTTATCGGTCAATCTCTAGTAAATACCCCCAACTCTATGAACAATTGCTGGTATGCCCACAGCAAAGGCTACACTAGACTGAATATTGCATTTCACACGTCACTTTCTGCACTAAATTTGGAGTGTGAGTTGCAGTGCATTCACTACTCTGAAGAAATATCATCAGTGCAATCTTCCCTGCTCTACATTTAGGCAACACTTAACTTTAAGTTGGTGACCAACATTATCTTTGTATGTCTTTTTGGTACAAATGTATTTTTGATACACAGCTTCAGATTCTAAATAAATTACATATTAACAAAACTATCACATTACAATAATTTAATGTATTGGTTTATTTGCACATTTAACATGTTTTAACTCTAAATTAGCCAATGTTAGTGTTACCACTGTACATAGAATACTCCCAAAATGTTAGGGATGTTCAGCTTTAGGGTGAAACTTCAGGATGTTTCCAGAGTGTCAGTGTTTAAGTACTTTAAGCACAATGTGCTGTTTGGAGCAGAATGGCAAGAATTTAGTTTTTTCCCCCTGAACTTTCACCAAAAGGATGAATATGCATACATTTATGAGAGTAGTTTATATATAAAAATGTCACAGGATTACAATTGCAAGTGTTAAGTAACATTTTTATAGATAAACATGCAGCACATTAGTTTCACCATTTCTCACTCCGTGCATCCAGGTTATTTCTTGCTCACTGTATCTACCAGCCAACTGACGGCTGAGAAGTGTTAACACACACAGCAGTGATTGGAGTACCTGTACTTTCAAATTGGGTGCTCGATGTGCTCGTCCAAAAGGCCATTGGGTTATCTTTGAAAAGCCTAAAATCCGGCCCTAAAGAATGATGGGTTGTTGTGTTAACATAACTAATTGGGAAGGTCAATATCCTTTTTCAAAAAGGCCAAAAAAATTATGAGTGTGTGTGTGTGACTGTGAATTGAGTAGAAAATATGTTTATATCGGCTTATAGAACTGAATGAGAGGTTTGTGGAAATTAGGAATGATTTCCACAAAGTAGGGATGTGTATTTCCATCACTAAGGTCGATGCGATACGGATCTAAAAATATAGCTTGCCATTTGATTTGACATAAGTGAGTACAAAACAGTTTGATATGATAAAATGCAAAGAATATTGTGTTATGTTATTGAGTATTGTGTGAGAACTTAGGTTAGCTGTGCTGCTGGTGTACTTAAAAGCAGCAGAACGAACATCTTGTCCAAAATGTTTGCGTTCTTGATAAAGCTAAAATGTGGCCAAATGCAGTTCTTTGGTATATGTAGATTGACTTACGATAAAGCAAGAATAGGTCAGGACTTGCAAGACCCTTGACTAGATTGAGCAGATAAAAAGATTGAGCAGATAAGCCTGCAAGAACCTTGATGAGATTTGGCTGTTGACAACATAAAAGTGATTTAAGATGCAACAGAGGATGAAGGATTTCTGGAAGGATTCACGGAACAACTTATTGGCACAGTTTTAGGTAATAGGACAAAAACATGTTTACTGAAGAAATGCATCGCCATTCTTTCAAATCTCTCAATTATGTAGTGTGTGTAATTTACCCTTACATCTTTACTAATACGTACATATTTCAAAGCTTAACTGTGGTGGAGAAATAAATGTTACCCTTTCCTAAAAGAAGGACAATTCTATAAATATTGTGGAAATATTGCAATTTTGGTTACCTTTATGTGGAATTTTGAATGCAGTTGATGCAGCAGCCCCCTTAGTAGGATGTCCAGAATCTTTAGCTTTTAAGCTGGATTCACAGTCACCGCTCTCGGAGGGAGATTTTGGACTTCCAAAGATCTTCTGAAGGCCATCAGAGCCAAACACGAATTTGGGGGGTGACATCACTGATTTGGTGGGGTTGACTGGACTTTGGGATGGGGATGGTTTCTCATTACATGAGAGTTCACTTCGATCCTTGGTGGTCTCTTCCAAAATAGCAATTGCTGCCTTCCCACAGACAACAGTAGCAGATTTTAAAGAGTCTCCACTGTCCAGTGATGTGATGGATGATACAGGGATCATAAGTTCTGCTTCCTCCTGAGCGATCTTGGCCACGTCAAAAATCTGCTTAAATGTGTTCGCGGTTTCTTGCAATTTGAATCTCACGGCCAACTGTTCAACTTTTCCCTCTCCTTCAGCAAAGTCCAATGCACTCCACACCCAGGCCTTCTCTGCACCCTTCATTGGTTCTAGCTTCATGGTTTCTGTGAGCCACTGGTTAGCACAAATCTTAAGAACCTGGTCCCGCCTCATAATCAACCTTACCCGTTTCGTGTTATAATTTTGTAAGATTTTGAGATCTCCGATACCTCTCTCTTTCCACTGACTCGCTTCTTTATCATATCGATACAGTTTGGCTCTGTGACTGAATACTACTTGTTCGTCTTCTTCTCCGGTGGAAATGTCAACCAAATCCGGCAGGGGAACTACAGGTTCAAAGTACAGGCTGTCTCTCTCCTCATCCTGGGTAGCATCTTGCTCATCGTCAGTACCAACTGAGGTTCTGCTCTGATTAAGCATAGCAGGAGACTTTGCAGGGCTCATCCCAGGTTGAAAACTGAAGTTGAAGCCACCCGTGGACTCTCCAAATCGGAAAAGGTTCTTTCTCAATGGGCTACTAGTGAGTGGAGAAGCGTAGACTGATGAGTCAGCTGTGTCATCAAGAGCCTCTTCTCTTAGATCATAGTTATCCCACTCTAAAGTAGGGCCAGTTGTTTCACTGTGAGGCTTGATTAATAGACTAGTCATTTTAGAGGATGCTGGAATTTCTACCTGGCTGTAATCTTTGATTTTTGTTTTGTCATCTGTAAAAATGGATTTCATGCCCTTAAAACCGGATTTCATTTCCTCGGCTTTCTGAATCAAATGTGCAGTTTTGCCTGTGTCAAACAGCTTGTGGGGAGTTTGTAAGGGGATGTCCAAGAGGAGTCTCTGACATTCTTCAAACTTCTCTTTAAATTCCACAGCAAGTTCGGGACTTTTGAACTTAGCAGCCAATTGTTCAAGTCTCGCATCTCCATCAGAGAAATCGTTGGCCAGCCACATCCATGCCTTGTCTGAGCCTGCTAGTGGTTTAAGATTCATGGTGGTCGTAATCCAGTGGTTGGCACACACCTTCAGAACTTGCTCTCTTCTCATCAAAACTCTAAGCCGACCATTATTGTTGTTCTTTAAGAATTTGAGGATCCCTACCCCACGCTCTTTCCACTGACCAATGTCTGTATCAAATCTAAACAGTTTGACACGATGTGAATAAAGGACCTCTTCGTCTTCCTCCCCCGTTACGAGGTCAACTTTCTCAGGCATTTGAACGACTGGTTCAAACTGAATATTGTCATTTTCTTCAGTTTTATACATGTCGTCGTCTACCTGCTCACTTGAGGCATTTGTCTTTGTGGGTGTGGCCTGAAAGGATGAGAAAACCTGCTGACCGGCACCACGGAAACCTTTGAAATCAGGGTCATCCAGGCCAAAATGGAAGTTTCCTTCAGATGATACTGCCAGGTCTGCAAAACTAAAAGAATCAGTTTTACCAGATATTAATGGATTTGTCTCAGGCTCTTGATGGCCCTTTTCGTCAGAGGTAAAAGCATTTTCTTTCTCCTTGTGTTTATCAGCAATGCTTTTAAGAAAGCTGGAGGCGGAACTTGATGACACAATTTGATCAGCGGAGGTTGAGTTAGTAGTTGGTGAAATATCGTTTGCAGGGCCTTGAATTCCAAATTTAAACCCACCTGAAGAAATGGGCATTGAGAAAGAGAAGCCAGAAGAACTCGTGGTACTTGAGTTGGACTGTGGAATCTCAAATTTAAAAGAAGATACTGAAGTTTCAACTTTGCTTTGACCAAACTGAAATGATTGGCCTGTTCCGAAAGGTGTTCCAGTAGGCTGGCTTGATGATGTCTTTACTCCAAAGTTAAAGCTAGAAGCTGATGGAGTAGCACTGACTGTGCTTTTAGCGGTCGGATTTGGTGCCTGACAGGCAACACATTTGTTTGCATTAGCTTCATTTCTTATATAACACTCACCACACTCCCACTGATCTGGTTTATTTCCAAATTGGTTACCAAACCCGGTACTCACAAAAGATTCTGAGATTTTGCGAACAGGTAAGACGACTGTGGGAGGTGCATTTTGTTCAGTGGAAGTTGTTTTAGGTGAACCTTGAGAAGCTTCACAAGAAACACAACTGTCATCAGAGACCTCGTTTGTCGTAGAAGATGAATCACAAACCAACTGCTCTGCTTTCTTCCCAAGTGGAGTGCCAAAGATAGAACCAAAAGCACTGTTTTGTGTGTCAACAGGTTTGGCAGAATTTGTACCAAATGTAAAAGACGAAGAGGAAGAATTTCCAAAAGCACCAAATCCAGAAAAGGGGGGACCAGAGTGACTGGTTTTCGGTTCATCTGTCCCAAATTTAAAAGCAAAGGGAGTGACTTTGATGTCCTTTTCAGCACGAATGTCTGGTTTTGAGGAAGAACTGGGATTGTCACTTTGACAAGAAGAGCACCGATCAGTCCCTGATTTATTTCTCACAAAGCATTCAGTGCAATCCCACTCTCCTTCTTTCATTGCAAATTTTTCTGCAAGAGTTTCAAAAGGCTTAGAAGGTATTAAACCCTCTGCTTTCTTCTCTTGTTGAACCTGATTTTCTTGGGATTTCTCCACAATGTTCTGGGCTTCTTCAAATTTTGTCTTAAAAAATGATGCCTCATCTACGGTTTTGAAACGGATGGCTAGTTGCTCGGGCTTCGGTTCTTCATCTGCGTAGTCAATGGCATTCCATGCCCATGATTTATCAGAACCAGCATTAGGTTTCAGTAACATGTCAGTGGTGATGTAGTGATTTGCACATATCTTGAAGATCTGCTCCCGTCTCATTAAGAGTCGAACCTTCTTCGTAATGCTATGTTGCAAGATTTTAACGTTGCCGACGCCGCGTTCCTTCCATTCTTTTGTCGTCGTGTCAAATCGATAGAGCTTTGCTCTGTTGCAAAATAACTCCTCCTCGTCTTCCTCACCCGTTTTCACATCGACTTTATCAGGAAGGGGTACAATGGGTTCAAAGTGAGGACCATCATCATCCTCTTCCTCGTCGTCCTCCTCCTCAGCATGAGTGCTGTCATTGTCACTATTTGCTGCACTTTCTTCTTCGGCTACAGACTTGGCATCACCAAATACTGGCTTGGCAACATCTCCAAATTTAAATGGCTGCTCCACTTTTCCAAACAGACCTCCAGGACTGTTTTGTACTGCATCAGCAAATGAGAAGCCAGACAATTTTTTATTGCCAAAAGTGAAGATACTTGCTTGGTTTGAGGTCAGCTCTTGAACAGTAGGAGGCTTTTCTGGCAAATTATCAGTCTTAGTAGGGATGTCAGACGTGAGAAGACCGAGTAAACTTTCACTGTGCTTAGCTTGGGATGTTGGGAAAGTGAAATCGCCATCTTTGGATTTAAAGTTGGAATTAAATTTAAAGGAAGCTGTGGGTTGAGAAACTGTGCTTGTTCCGAAACTAGGTACTTTGTGTCCTTCAGCAGGTGTCTGCTGGCTGAACGAGAGCTTTCCAAACTCCACAGATTTCCCCTCAAAGCTTTTTTGTGGCTGAGGCGGGACGACAGATGGTTTGGTGAAATAACCAGGTTCGGGCAGAGGAGGGTTGGTGGTTTGTTGAGTTACATTCTGCCCATAATATTCTTCACTATATGGCGACAGAAGGCTTGTTGCTGGTGATTCAAATCGAAGTGGCGCACCAAAGGCCTGTTCTTGAGGAGGGTATATGCAGGCTGGAGCAGTTTGCATTGGAGGAGTATGGGTTGGTGGCTGATAGGCATACATGTGCTGTTGAGGTGGCATACGGTTCATATTGAACATTGGGCCCTGTAAAAAGGGAAAATAATTGTCAGCCTGGCGCCTTTTTGTGATTTCACAAAGATTAGTTTACCTTTGTGGGGGTTACATTTGCTGCTGTGCGTAGGAGGTACTGTGAGTTGTAGGCTGGAGACTGATTGTAGTACGCGGAAGGAGCTGTAGTGGCAACTTAAACGACACACACATAAGGAACGTATCATCAACCATCTTTTCTGATGTCAATATCAAGACATAATACAATATTGTAAGAATTATATCCGACTAAGTATTGAGAGAGAGAACGAGAAACAGACAGAGCGAAAGCGAATACTAACCTGTTAAGGGGGCCCCATGGAAGGGTTGCACAGGTGTGAAAGATTCCTGTAGTCCTTCAGCACCATAACTCTCACCATATCTTTTATGATGAGGCGAGCCCACATTTCCTGAAGAGTTATGCCTCAGGTCATGAACTTCATTCTGAAACAAGAGAAACCAAGTACGGTATTTAATGACTCAATTTGATTTAGATATTCCTGATATTAACCACTGCTTTTTCATTAAAATGGAAAAAAAGGTCACATTTTTAATGTGCCTTTCTTTGACCCACTCATAAGAAATGGCATCCATTGAAGCTGCATTTTAACAGGACTCTCTTCTCCAGCATTATTGGGGAGGCAGCCGTTGATTATTGTAGTAATACGAGTAATCTATCAATTAGTTTGTTCAGATAATCGAGTGATGATCGGATAAAACACATTTTTTAGCCTCTTTGCACATCTTAGGGAGACAAGTTGAGTAAACAAAGATTTAACCTTATTTTCCTTAATACTTAGGGTCCGATATAGGTATCATATCGGGAGAGACAACCCTGTTAAAAGTAATGATGATGTTTGTCCTCTGTTTGCGAAGATGGCCACGACTTCTGGTCAGTGTGGGGTGGGTGGGCAGATGACTGATGAGACCGATCTTAGTTTGAAAGAGTCCGTTACAGAGCGGGCATGGGATGCAGAAACAGACTGAAAAGTAAAGCTTGACCGATTTTTCCTTTGTTGCCGTCTATCTTCCTTTTCCTCGATGCAACTTTTCCCGTAGTATGCCACTCCAGATTTTACACGAGATCACCAATCACTCCCTAGAAGGAGTGGTGAATACTACAGAACTTAAGAGCCTCCTTCAGCGTGTCCTTGTATCTCTTCTTCACTTGACAGATCGAGCGCTATGCTGTTGACAGAGCAGTCTCTTAAGTAATTACCTCTCCATACGGTGAATGTGGCTTGTAGCCCAATTGTTTAAAGTATTGTACTTATTACCAGTGTTCTGAAAATGACTTTGAACAAGTAATTAACTATAGTTACTTATTACCGTATTTTCCGCACTATTAGCCGCACCTAAAAACCACAAATTTACTCAAAAGCTGACAGTGCGGCTTATAACCCGGTGCGCTTTATATATGGATTAATATTAAGATTCATTTTCATAAAGTTTCGGTCTCGCAACTACGGTAAACAGCCGCCATCTTTTTCCCCGTAGAAGAGGAAGTGCTTCTTCTTCTACGCAAGCAACCGCCAAGGTAAGCACCCGCCCCCATAGAACAGGAAGCGCTTCTTCTTCTACTGTAAGCAACCACCCGCCCCGGTAGAAGAAGAAGAAGCGCGCGGATATTACGTTTCATTTCCTTTGTGTGTTTACATCTGTAAAGACCACAAAATGGCTCCTACTAAGCGACAGGTTTCCGGTTCATGAAAAGACGCAATCTCTCCATCCGCACACGGACTACTATTTCACAGCAACTGCCTAAAGACTTTCAAGAAAAGCTGGCTACTTTCCGTGCATATTGTAAAAACAAGATAGCTGGAAAAAAAGATCCGGCCAGAGAACATTATCAACATGGACGAGGTTCCACTGACTTTTGATATTCCTGTGAACCGCACTGTGGATACAACGGGAGCACGTACGGTGAATATTCGCACCACAGGGAATGAGAAGTCATCCTTCACTGTGGTTCTAGCTTGCCATTCTAATGGCCAGAAACTTCCACCCATGGTGATATTCAAAAGGAAGACCTTGCCAAAAGAGACCTTTCCAGCCGGCGTCATCATAAAAGCTAACTCGAAGGGATGGATGGATGAAGAAAAGATGAGCGAGTGGTTAAGGTAAGTTTACGCGAAGAGGCCGGGTGGCTTTTTTCACGCAGCTCCGTCCATGTTGATATACGACTCCATGCGCGCCCACATCACGCTGGTTTTTAATATATTATTAAAGTTTGACTGACCTATCTGACTGTTTTTTTGACATTCCTTTAGCGCAGTTAGATGCGGCTTATAACACGGGGCGGCTTATAGGTGGACAAAGTTTTGAAATATGCCGTTCATTGAAGGCGCGGCTTATAACCCAGGGCGGCTTATGGTGCGGAAAATACGGTACTTTACCAAACAATTTACTGAATTACTAACATAATTACTGTTTACCGTATCCATCCCTAACAATAGACAGCTAGGCCTGAGATGTGACAGCCATACAAAGAATTGATATCAAGTTGAATGTATCATTAGTGGAAAGATAGCTAGAATGTTATAAAGCTTGTCATAGTAACAGCAACGTGAGCACAGTTACAAGCAGAAATCTACTATGTCATCAGACTAACGGAATCAGTCTAAATTATGTGCGTAACTGTTTGCAAGTCGAATGTATGAAAATATATTGAAATTAGTCTGCTCTTGTAAATGTAAAATGTGCGAAATCTTATAAGCTGACCTTAAGGGCTTCAACTTGCTGACACAGCATTTGGAGGAGACTTTTCTGGTCCTCCACCCAGTGAGGTGGTGTCTTTGGAGAAATCTGTGGAACGAAAAGGTTTTATTTTTAGTCATGTAAGAATTTCAGGTAGTATTCAGTTTGGTGATAAATAACCAAAGCTTACCAGGTGTCTTTTGGAAGGAGAGACTATGCTTTTGTTTGGGGACGGAGTGGAAAACATAATATGGGATATGGTGCCTCTTGTGTCTGTGGGATGAGCAGGACTTGAATGGGGTAGTCCACTATGACTACCATTCTTTTCCTCGTCTTCATCCCCACCATTGTCTGCGAGTTGCTGGTTCACATCATTAAGGAGGTCCACAACTTCCTCCATGGACACTGGAAGCTAGGATAGAAAACAGTCAATGTTTTCCAACATTTTGGAGTAACCTTATTTTATGTCACAAGTCTCAATACATGACAATTAAACTGTAAAATGTGATCTTTGAAATACAACAATTAACAATGTAACATTAACAAGCATACAACTGTTAGTTTGAATAAGCTTAGTTTATTCCAAACTTATCAAAAAACATGTATTGTATTCAATTAAAAACTATTGGAACGGATTCAAAAATGACTTGTGACAAAAAAGGAAGAAATAAAAAGTACTTTTTCAACTTCATCCGCATTGGCATTGTATATCTTTGAGAGGTAGAGCCTGAATTTCTTTAGAAAGGCGATGCACCTGTCCTGGGTCTCCTCAACTCCATTACTGGCCTCCTCAGACAACCGTTGGTATATCTTTTCAGAAGAGGAAAAAACAACATTTTGACAGAAATTTAAACAGATATTGGTGTCATGGTTATAGTGCAAGTTTATTTTGAACATGTATTGAGATTACAATATCATACATCACATATTTCCATGTTTTCTATTATATCAGCATGTCCAAAAGAGAGTAGGAGGAAGCAGAGCTTATTCAATCCTACCCCTTTTCTTGTCATAGCAATTTGTAACACATTTGTTTATACTCAATCTGTAACACAGCAGTGAATTAGCAAATAAATATACTGATGAGTAACCAAATAAACAATAAATAAGGTTATCATAGGTAAATAGTAAAGTAATTTATGGTTCACATTGTGAGATGAATAAAATGATCTCATTTTTTAATAATGTTCAAGGTGTTTATCAGGATTCTTCCTCTTTGTACTTTGTAAAACTTTGAGTTTGATCAGTTTCTTAAACTGGATTATATTAGTAGATTGTTTGACTTATTTGCTTAATCCATTCCATGACTTGATAACACATACTGTACTGATATCCTAAAAGGTCTTAAGTGCTGTACCTGCATACAAATGTTTAAAATGAGATTTTTCGCTTTCTTTTTGTTGAGAAGAATTGTTCATTCTCAGGTAGCAGGTTACAGTTTGCTTTGTACATCATTTTAGCTGTTTGCAAATGCACCAAAACATCCATCCATCCATCCATCTTCTTCCGCTTATCCGAGGTCGGGTCGCGGGGGCAGCAGCTTAAGCAGGGAAGCCCAGACTTCCCTCTCCCCAGCCACTTCGTCCAGCTCCAGCCGGGAGAGATAGTCTTCCCAGCGTGTCCTGGGTCTTCCCCGTGGCCTCCTACCGGTCGGACGTGCCCGAAACACCTTCCTAGGGAGGCGTTCGGGTGGCATCCTGACCAGATGCCCGAACCACCTCATCTGGCTCCTCTCGATGTGGAGGAGCAGCGGCTTTACTTTGAGCTCCCCCCGAATGACAGAGCTTCTCACCCTATCTCTAAGGGAGAGCCCCGCCACTCGGCGGAGGAAACTCATTTCGGCCGCTTGTACCCGTGATCTTGTCCTTTCGGTCATGACCCAAAGCTCATGACCATAGGTGAGGATGGGAACGTAGATCGACCGGTAAATCGAGAGCTTTGCCTTCCGGCTCAGCTCCTTCTTCACCACAACGGATCGATACAGCGTCCGCATTACTGAAGATGCCGCACCGATCCGCCTGTTGATCTCACGATCCACTCTTCCCCCACTCGTGAACAAGACTCCAATGCACCAAAACATGGTATTTCAATATTTTTGATTCAATAAATAAAAATGGGCTCTCTATATCCAACGTTTGTATTATTCTAACTGACCTCGTTTGTATCGGGAGTGTACTTTTGTAATTATTTTCCCATATATTTCTACACAATAACTCTGATATGCTAACAATAGTGAGGCGTAGAGAATATGGAGTCATTTTTGAACCAGAACACATTTAGCTTTATTATTGACTTAATGTCATCCAAATTCTATTAGAATTTGACATTGTTGAATATTAAAGGCAGCAGCATACTTGAGTGTGATAAAGCAAAGTGAAAATAATGGAAAACCACCATTAAAAGACAAAAATAGGCTTATTTGATGCTGTAATGATACACCACGTTGGATATTCTGTATACCGTATATTTGACTCATCATTTATGAAAGAACATTTAAGTTTTCCCACATATTTGAAACCAACTGACCAACCTGAGCCAAATGCCAGACAGATGCCATGTTGTTGACTGACTCCAAAGTTGCGATGGCCTCCTCTGTCTTGCCTTCGATGTCAAGGAGAGTTGCATATGCAACGTTGGCTTCCTCTTGACAGCCCTTCACAGAGGAGACCTGGAAAGTAGCAGTTTTTAATTAGGGCGTTCCCATCAAGGTGTTGTGCTGCCGATTCCGATCTTCAATGAGTGAAATTGCCCGATACCAATTACATGGATGGACTTGTACATTTTTCACTATATTTATGGTGAGTGTTTTTGACCGTTTAAGGATAAACAACGACTAGTAACATCACTCTGAGCCCGTTGACGTTCTAGAAACATAAGCGGCAACTCAGCTCGCTCGCAGTCCTTGAGGTGAAGGCTAATTAGCTTTTAGCATAACGTTAGCTCACTGTGCAGTGTGTGTGCATGCGTGTGTGTTGTGTTACGGACAGCAAAGCCCTGTCTGTCTGAGAGAAAGACAAGCATTATTGACCTACAGTTAACAACTAAGTTAGTCCACTTTACCTTTTTCTGTGTTGAAGCAGCAAAAAAGGACATTATGTTAAATGAAGAGTGTCTGTCTCTGATAGTTGATATAATAATGTACCGGTAACTGCATCATAACGCCTAAATGAACTCCATGGTGTTCAGGGATGAATATTCTCTCCTATTGCTATTGTACTATTTTTTCAGCTATAGTTACATTAATCACTAGTAATGTAGCAGCCTAGTTTTGAATGGCAGGGTCCCTGCTATCACATGTTGATAAAAATATAACATTTACATAATAAAAATCAACTACAGGCTTCCCAAATGCTGTAATAAATTAAGCATGAGTTGAACATATGTCAGCATGTGGCATAATAATGACATACTTAGTATCTCAGGTAACTAGGACTGTTTTGTTTTTACTTTACGGAAAAAATATTGAGATATATATCGTATATCGGCGTTCAGCAAATGGAGTGGAAAACAACCAAAAATTGTAGGCTTCTTCACGCGACTTCAGCAGTCTGTAGTCTATTGCCCCCCAGGCTGTGGTGGCGACAGGCCGAGTTACACCGATTCTTACACCCACCCACCCCCTTCCCCTGTCTGTCCGCCGGAGAGACACCACCTTAACTAACACATTTTCTGGGAGAAACACTGAATATCAACACAATATTTATACTATTTCCTTATTCCATCCATCCATTTTCTACCACTTGTCCCTTTATTCTCTTATACAATTGTTGGAGTAAAAGTCAATCGTACACAAAACTAAACAAAAACTACTCTGCTACTTATTCAAAACCTTTGGTTTTTCATTCATAGTCTTCGTTTGTCCAGAGATTTATATGCTGAGTTTGCAAATACCCCCAAAAATATATTTGGATTCCTGGTATAGACACCACCAATGTATGGATGGATCCACTCTTCTCTTAAGTGTCTTTTACTTTCTGCTGCCACTCGGTTACATCTACACTTCTGAAACTTTGCGACTTTTTTCCTGGTGTTGATTAAAACTAGGTTAGCCTAGCTATTAGCATGCCTGCACCAGGCTTTCACTTGTTGTGTCGCCCTGTCCTCCAGTGATAATACTTGATAATGATACGTAAGATACCAAGAAATGCAGTTTATTTTCCGTAATGGAGGTTATTATTAGTTTAGGGTTTGGAGACACAAAATTAGCTGCTAGCCGATTGCCAGCAACTCTCTTGTTCGTGTTTATAAGTGTTAATATTAGGCTTGTAACGGTACGTGTATTTGTATTGAACCGTTTCGGTTTCTGGTTCGGTTCGGAAGTGTACCGAACAAGTTTCCACACGGACATATTAAGTAGCGTAACGCACGTTGTGTAAACAATGTACACAGAGGCACAACACACGGCATGCTAGCAGCTAACGGGCTATGATAGACAGACCATACGTCCTCTTTTCACCGGACATGTCCTCTTTTGCGGAGCTGTCAGGGCGGGGTTTCTTAAATGCCTCAAATGTCCGGCATTTTGAGTTAGGGTTGCTGGTATTTTCAATGTACGTTCAGGGTTAAGAAGGGGTTAAAAACAAAACAAATTGTGCGCGCAGTAGCATTGGTGAGGGAGGGGCAGAGACAGAGAGAGAGAGAGAGTTATGATAAACGCGCATGCGTCGCCAGGCTCTGCTTTTTATCCAAAGATTTATCAGATTTAATTTTTTATTATCTATAACAGGGGTGTCAAAAGTGTGCCCCGGAGGCCATTTGCGGCCCACAGCTAATGTGTTAAAGGCACATTCTAAAAATACTATTAAAATAAACAAAAACATATCAAAAGTGAAATAAAAAAACTTAAGGGTTAAATGTAATTTAGAAAAAGTTGCAATGTTGACTAATAAAACAAAGCTGTTTTTTCTTCTTCTTTCAAACTGTTATGCTCAAAACATATTATTGAATCAAAATCTATGTTATTATGAATTATTGACCTATCCAAGGTTCCGATTACCTCACATCAAATATTTTTGGTGGAAGATTTTTCAAATTTGGTAAATAAATAACCCAAAAATGTATATTTTGTTGTTTTCTTACTGTACCGAAAATGAACCGAACCATGACCTCTAAACCGAGGTACGTACCAAACCGAAATTTATGTGTACCGTTACACCCCTAGTTAGTATTGTTTTGCAATGCCAAAAAGGAACAATAACAACTAAAGTGGGAGAAGTAAGAGGATAACGAGGAGTACTAACCTGAATATCTTTGGATGGAAAATGCATGAAGAGAGGATCGAGGGGTTCTGGTATACTGCGCCTTTTTTTGATCTTGTCCAGCATTGGAAGGACCACTTTCCAGTAGTGGACACTGCGGCTGATGTACTCCTTCTGGTCGTAGTATGAGTTCACACCATCGCCCTGTTTCATTGAACAAAAAGTAGATCCAAAAATGAGCACTTGAGTGTCATAGGAGCTGAATGAAGAAAATATGCCTTAAACCAACACCACCACAAAAAAAGTGCAGTGTGCATGCATGCAACTCACCGTCTGGCTAAGGCACTGAGCCCAGTAGATAGCCAGTGCTGGGTGCAGCCCATGTTTCTCTCCCGCTCTCAATGCACTCAGCCCATGTTGTACCACCATTCGCAATTTAGCTGACATGCCAGGACTGCAAGAATATATAAATATATGGTAAAATAAGTGGGTAAAACAGTCTTAAAAATATGTTAAGTAGGGAGTTGTTTGGCTCCTTTAAGGTAGCATTTACTCTGACACCACATTGATTTATGATTACTTATGACCAGTGTTGGGTTAGTTACTGAAAACCAGTAACAAGTTACAGTTACTAGTTACTTTATTTCAAAAGTAACTCAGTTACTAACTCAGTTACTTACACCAAAAGGTAATGCGTTACTGTGAAAAGTAACTATTTAGTTACTTCTTTTTCCCCCCTTATTTTTAAGGCTCCCATTAATGCCCTTTTAGCCTTCATTTCAATACTGTTATTGCACTGGAGAATAATACAATCTGTTGATCAACTTGACATGCATTTGCATCACTGAACTCAAAAAGCAATGTGGTCTACATACAACACACAAAGACAAAGATATGTTTCAAAGGGCCAATTTATTTCAGGCCAGAACAAATTGACACAACTATTTTAAATAGCTGCAACATAATGGCACTTTAGCTTTAACTTTAAGTAGATAGGATCTTTGATCCAAGACACAACTTATATTTAACTAAAATGTTATTTTCTTTGTGCTCGACAAAAGTATTGAGAATGTCTCCATGTTAAAAAAAACTCGACTTCTGGCTTCGCCATGATGTCTTGTTAGTTGTCATGAGAGTAGCGTATGTGTGTGTGTGTGTGTGTGGCCCTTTAAGATATGACAGCATGTGAGGTGAGTGACGTCAGTGAGTGAGTGGGCGAGAGAGGTGAGCGAGCGGCGACAGTGAGTGCGTGCAGGTGCTCTATCTTGGTGGATGGCTGCGTCCAATAAAGTTACAACAAACCGCCGGTCTCGTCATTCACCCTCAGCTGTAAAGACCCACAGCCGGGTAAAGTGAATGTTGTTAGACCCGAAGACGTACATAGGCCCTGGAGGAACATCTCGTCTCCCCTGCGCTCCTCAACTGCAGTATGGGAGTCCCCCCCGCCCACACCCACACAAAGCACGCCTTTTTTTCCCCACCGCAGCGCTGCAATAAAACACACTCAGATCTTCTGTTTCTAGCCGATACTACATACAAAATAACGTAAAATAACGCAGTAACGCATCATGTAGTAATGGTAACTGAGTTACTGAATAAAAAAATAAAATAACGCGTTAGATTGCAAGTTACCGCCGAAACTAACGGCGTTACAGTAGTCCCAACACTGCTTATGACCAAAGCACATCTTATCATTGTAGGAGATACTTGTAAACGATGCTCTGACGAATCAGTCTGGCACTTCTCATTTTTAAGTTCAATGTAATCATAGAAACAATTTATTTCATAAGTTATTACACTGTTTGACACGTAACACGTGATGCAGTGGAACCTCGTTCACGAACACCTCTGTCAACTTTTCGATTTACGAACTTATAGATTGAGCCAAATACGTGTCTCTAGGTGCAAATGCTTCATTTATCATTCTGTATTCCGCCTGTTGGCAAAAAGCAAGGCGCATCATTTTTGGGGAGGCGTAGCACTCTACGTCACTTGCTACGCATTCAGTGGTTCAGCGCCTTTACCTTTTTTCCCCACCTTTTGACAAGTTTGGTCTATTTTGCCAATTCAATACGAGCCCAAAAAAACTCAGACCAGCGTGCAAAGAAGAGGGAAAAGGAAAAAGACCATTTGCGAGAAGTACATTAATGGCACTCAAGTATGGAAGAATTGACAAAGCAGGCTTCTTACCACGGCAAGTTTTAATTGTGATGAGACTGGACTTTTCTGGAGAAATATGCCAGCGCAGAACTATTTCACAGCGGAAGAAAATACACTAGCTCTACTTCAGGGCAGCACGCTAAATTTGCTAAATAAAATAAAAATTAAACTTTGTAATTATGGGGTGTAGAATTTTGAGGAAAAAAAATATTTATTCCATTTTGGAATAAAGCTGTGACATAGAATGTGGAAAAAGTGAAACGCTGTGAATACCTTCTAGATGGCCTGTATACACTAATGCAGTGTTTTTCAATCTTTTTTGAGCCAAGGCACATTTTTTTCCATCAAAAACATACGGAGGCACACCACCAGCAGAAAAGGTTAAAAAAAATGAAACTCCACCAGGTTGTCGTGCCTTATTTTGAGTTTGTTGTTGTTTCCTGTGTGTAGTGCTTTAGTTTCTGTCTTGCGCTGTTATTTTGGTGACTTTTCCTGTTTTGTTGGTGTTCTCCTGTAGCAGCTTCACACCTTCCTTTGAGTGCTATTGCCCGCACCTGTTTTGTTTTCGCAATCAAGACTATTGAAGTTGTGTGTACGCTATTCTTCTTTGTGGGAATACTGTTGTTTGTCATGTCATGTACGGATGTACTTTGTGGATGCCGTCTCCACTCCACACGCTGTAAGTTTTTGCTGTCGTCCAGCATTGTGTGAAGTGAAGTGAAGTGAATTACATTTATATAGCGCTTTTTCTCAAGTGACTCAAACCGCTTTACATTGTGAAACCCAATATCTAAGTTACATTTAAACCAGTGTGGATGGCACTTGGAGCAGGTGGGTAAAATGTCTTGCCCAAGGACACGACAGTGACTAGGATGGCGGAAGAAGCGGGGATCGAACCTGCAACCCTCAGCATTCTGTTTTTGTTTACTTTGTAGCCAGTTTAGTTTTACTTTTGTTTTGCATAGCCATCCCTATGCTTCAGTGCCTTTTCCTACTGGGACTTGCCTTTTGTTCATTTTTGGTTTAAGTGTTACATACCAAAAAAGTTGAAAAACACTGCACTAGACAACGGCACATTATAATTATTGATTTGCAAAAAATATTTTTTGGAACAATTAGGTGAAGTTGCATAATTTCCCACGGCACACCAGACAATATCTCACGGCACAGTGGTTGAAAAACACTGCACTAATGTATAGCACTTTATATTGTGTTCAAATTGCACAAACCTTTACTAAAATATGGACTTTTGTCAAGGCTGGAACCTATTATCATTTTTTAGATTGCCTCTTGTAGAGAATTTTGCTTCACTAAACAGACTTTTCGATTTAAGAATCCAGTTCAAGAGCCAATTAAGTTCATAAATCGAGGTTCCACTGTATATGGCATTTTTTAAATTGTTTATTGAGAAGCTGTTCTGACTCACGCAGCTCGTTTGTGAATGAGGCTGTAAATGGCATCCCACCACTCCCGCTGTCTTTCTGTGGTCAAGAGGCGAAGAAGAGGAAGTGGGAGGCAGCGAGGTTCATAAAGAGCCTGTTGCTGCAGGTTTATTCCACTGTTCATCTTTGCCGTCTCCTGCAGCTGACAGTGGCTACAGAAAACCACACCGTGTATAAACACCTGCAAGACAAAAACAAATCTGAATTCTCTAATCATTGACGTTATATTAGGCCTTTTTTCATAACGTCATTGTGAAATTAGCCATAAGCTAAATATACAAAACAGAGCTAGTGCACCCTACCTCCAAATCCAGAAGACAGATTGACTCCGGTGCATTTGTGTCGAGCTTGGAGGTTTCGAGGGTCAGTCTTGGAAAAAGCTGCTGTAGCCAGGCCCGCAAGGCTGGTCTTTGGGCCAAAAGAGTCCACTGAAGACCTAACCAGCTTAGATGTTGCAAGTCGCCGCAATGCAACAAGATGGCACCTACAGAGGAAGCATCAACTTCATTTCAATGCACCTTATTGGGATTTCATACCTGCCAACTTTTGAAATCAGAAAAACCTAATAGCCAGGGTCCAAGAGCCGCAGGCCCCGGTAGGTCCAGGACAAAGTCCTGGTGGGGGGTTCCTTCGCCCCCCGACGCAAAATGATTACCGTATTTTCCGCACTATAAGGCGCACCTAAAAACCACAATTTTTCTCAAAAGCTGACAGTGCGCCTAATAACCCGGTGCGCTTTATTACGATTCATTTTCATAAAGTTTCGGTCTCGCAACTTCGGTAAACAGCCGCCATCTTTTTTCCCGGTAGAACAGGAAGCGCTTCTTCTTCTACGCAAGCAACCGCCAATGAAAGCACTCGCCCCCATAGAACAGGAAGCGCTTCACCCGCCCCTATAGAACAGGAAGCGCTTCACCCGCCCCCGGAAGAAGAAGAAAAAACGCGCGGATATCACCGTACGTTTCATTTCCTGTTTACATCTGTAAAGACCACAAAATGGCTCCTACAAAACGATCCGGTTCATAAAAAGACGCAATCTCTCCATCCGCACACGGATTACTACCGTATTTCACAGCAACTGAACCGCACTGTGGAACGGGAGCACGTACGGTGAATATTCGCTCCACAGGGAATGAGAAGTCATCCTTCACTGTGGTTCTAGCTTGCCATGCTAACTTCCACCCATCCAAAAGAGACCTTTCCAGCCGGCGTCATCATAAAAGCTAACTCGAAGGGATGGATGGATGAAGAAAAGATGAGCGAGTGGTTAAGGGAAGTTTACGCGAAGAGGCCGGGTGGCTTTTTTCACACAGCTCCGAAGGCGAACACACCTTCACTAAGACGGGCAGATAGCGCCGGTCGACATACGCCAACATCTGCCAGTGGATCGTAAATGCCTGGGCAGATAGTTTCGGTCACAACTGTGGTCCGACCTTTCCGGAAGGCAGGATTCACAGAACTGCTGCACAACAACAGCGACACTGACTCCGGTGACTTCGACGAGACGGAACCGGCCATTTTGGATCCCGTATTCGCCCAACTTTTCAATTCGGACACCGAAGACGAAGAATTCGAAGGATTTACGAATGAAGAATAACTTCAGAAGGTGAGCGCTATGTTTATTTTGTGTGTTGTGACATTAACGTTCGAGCAACATTATGTTGCTATTGTTCTACACCATTTTGAATTTTACTATGTTTGTGATTGCACATTTGCGTACATTTTGGGACAGAGTTGTTAGAACGCTGGTTTTCAATATATTATTAAAGTTTGACTGAACTATCTGACTGTTTTTTTGACATTCACTTTAGCGCAGCGTTTTTTTGACATTCACTTTAGCGCAGCGTAGGCGCGGCTTTTAGTCCGGGGCGGCTTATTGGTGGACAAAATTATGAAATATGTAATTCATAGAAGGTGCGGCTAATAATCCGGTGCGCCTTATAGTGCGGAAAATACGGTATTAGCATTCAGACAGGTTAAAATGTTGCTAAAACCATCACTTTTCTATCAGTCTCAGTGACTTTTCAAAACAAAAATATTACAGCAAAAATCATATGGGTTGATTGACATGTTTATTCTGTAAGCTAACTTCAATAGTTTGAAATTATTTTGACAGTTAATGCCAGTTATCCTGTCAACCTTTCACAAGACTTCAATTTGTTAATTGAAAGTATAAACAGTATAAACACTTTTTACAGTAAACAAATGGTAAAACAGTACTAAACAATTCCGTTAAAAAAAAATTGGTGTCATTATTAACTTTCTGTCCAAGCTTGTATAATCTACTGCCTTGTTCAATTGTAAAAAATATTCTGTGCCTAAAATTCACATTTCTATCACAATTATCATACTGTAAACATGGTAAGCTAACTTCATTAAAATTAATAGTCCTGTCAATAGCATGGAATTACAATTCAAATGTAGTTTTTTTGTAAGCCTTTCAAAAGAATTCAAAATATGAAAAATTAATGAAAATTAATTTAAGCCATCAGACACTTGAAAAGTGGCACATCACATCTCTAATGTAATCATTTTAACTTTTCAACAGAAATAGCACTGCAAAAATATTAAGGACATACTTCTGTATTTTGGTAGTTATGCTGTCAACATTTAACAAGATTTCTTCAACTTGGACTTGAAAGCATAAATAGTATAAACACTTTTAACAGTATAACAGTACTAAACAATTCCAATAGATAACATTGGTGTCATTACCTTTTTGTTTGCTCAATTATTGCCTCCGTAAATAAAACTTCGGCATTTATCACATCCAAAGAATCTGTTTGGGCGACGAAAAACGTTGAAAGTTTTCCACTTGTATCGCTAGCAACGGCATTAGACTTGTGTTTTTTTGTCCCAACGTGGTCTTTTACATCGCTAATTCCTCCGTGTCCGATCGAAAAATCTTGTCTGCACAAGGTGCAATTCGCGTAGTTTTCACCCATTTTGGAACGGATAATTATTCCCGGATAGGCTTTTGAATATTCTTCACGGAATGACTGCAGTTTTCTTTTCGGTTTAAGACTCATATGCGATTTTTCTCCGGCTGATTCCATGATCGTTCGCTCGTTTGGAAACAATGGCCTCGTGCTTGGCAGCGGTGCTATAAATAGCCTCGCGCATGGCATTGGGAATGGCTCGATAGGAAGTTACGGGAAGCAGTGTCGATTGTCATTGTTGTTACGCGATTTTGTGAATAAAACTTTAAAAACTTTTTTTTTTAATTAATGAAAAAACTTATTTTTTATCACTGCAACCGTAACCCGGAATAGGTTGATGAAAACCGTACTAATTACGGGAAAACCGGAGTAGTTGGCAGGTATGGGATTTTTCAACAATGGAATATGTTGAATAGTTGTGTTTTTATATTTGAGTAGCTGTACTGCGCACTGTGACATGTGCTGGCTTAAAGTGTCATGTCACACCAAACCTTGACTATATTGAGCTCATGATTAATTACAATATGAGATGACTCGGGATGAGCACCGAAACCCAGTTCTACTGGTTGTTCAGTTCGGTGCTAAATGAATGCAGACTCTGCTACAAGTCAGTAAGGCTGGACGATGACTGCAAAAATAATAATCACAATTATTTTTGATTGATATTGAAATCACGATTAGTAACACAATTATTTAATAAATTGAAACATTATTTATTGTACCACCGTAACTCAACTTTCAAAATAATTTAAAACAACTGAATATAAACTGGTAATGAATAAACAAGTTAAAAAAAACAAAAAAACAAAAAAACATTTAGATAATAGCAGTTTTTTGTTTACATTTTTGTTAAATTCCTTTATTTTTTACCTTTTCCTTCACCACCATAGATTGTATGCTTTTTGGGTCATATACCATTTTACAAAATGTTTGTAATTAAATGCATTAAATGTTTTGAGTGGCCGTCTCGACATTGTTTAGTTTAGGACGTGTTTCGGGATAAATGAGCGCTACCGGACATTATTTTCCCAAACATATGTTCCTTCTCACAATGACAGCATTTCACACACATTTATGTCAATATACGTGATATTCAGCGAGTTCTGTTTCATTAACCGATTCTGTGATTCCGTCCGCAGTTACGTTAACGTGGAAGTCATATGACCTTACTTTGTTCGTTGAGTTTATTGATTAGGCATACTAGCAACCATGTTGATCCTAAACGTCTAGCAGAGGTGGTCTTTTTTCACTCATCCGTTTCACCGTTACAAGCCCAGGAATTTGAATTTACGTTGCGCAACCTATTAGTCATGTTTTTCGATCATAATATTTTTATGATCCTGAGACGCCAAAATCTAATTTGTTATTAAAATTTGATTAATTGTACAGTCTCACTTGTCGGCAATGCAGTCTCGACAAGACGCACACAGTCTTACGCTCTTTTTAATCTGTATTGCCAACCTAAACTCGCCTTACTTAAAAAAAAGAAAAGGTTTTGTTTAAAAAAAAATTCTACCCAAACATTTAATAAAGTCAAATACAAATAAGGCAACAAGAGAAGTATCCAACACTTCTCTTTTCTAAAGTAAATCTGTACAGCAGACATGATCATCTACATCAGGGGTGCTCATTACATCGATCGCGAGCTACCGGTCGATCTCGGAGGGTGTGTCAGTCGATCACCAGCCAGGCATTAAAAAAATAGTCCTAAAAATGAGCGATCATAAATCTTCACTATGACGTCACTTTCGTCACTTGATTGACATTCACGGCACCCGAGGGTCTTCTGAGATGACGCTGGCTGCTGCCAGCTCATTAAAATTACCGACTGGAAGGCGAGAAACACTTTATTTCAACAGACTCTGGCGCCGTACCTGTCGTCAAAACTCCAAAGACCGACTGCACAGTTGCACAATAAAAGCTATGCTTCATCCTGCCTGCGCTACCAAAATAAGAGTCTCAGAAAGCTGGCGTGCACAAGCTAGCAAGCTATGGAGTTTGCCAACAATGTATTTATTGTAAAGTATATACAAAGGAGTACGGAAGCTGGATAAATAAGATGCCAAAAACCAACCACTTTCATGTGGTATTGGACAGAAAGGAGGACTTTTTTTTCCCTCCATTCGAAAATGCGGACCTTATCAGCACCACTGTCTGATTCCAATCAATGCAAGTCATCAGAATCAGGTAATACACCAACTTATATTCTTGTCTACATGAAAGAAAGGAATCTATATGTGTTAAACATGCTTGTATTATCTTTAAACACCTTTAACTTGTTAACAATATTAACTATGTGTTAAACATTCTTGTATTATCATTAAACACCTTTAATTTATTAACAATATTAACTATATGTGTTAAACATGCTTGCATTATCACTTAACATCTTTAACTTGTTAACAATATTAACTATATGTGTTAAACATGCTTGCATTATCACTAAACATCTTTAACTTGTTAACAATCTTAACTATATGTGTTAAACATGCTTGTATTATCATTAAACACCTTTAACTTGTTAACAATATTAACTATATGTGTTAAACATGCTTGTATTATCTTTAAACACCTTTAACTTATTAACAATATTAACTATATGTGTTAAACATGCTTGCATTATCATTAAACACCTTTAACTTGTTAACAATATTAACTATATGTACCGTATTAAACATACGGTACTTGTATTTTCATTAAACACCTTTAATTTATTAACAATATTAACTATATGTGTTAAACATGCTTGTATTATCATTAAACACCTTTAACTTGTTAACAAAAACATATGTTTCATAAATAAGTAAATATAAATTATATATATGAATGAGGTAGATCCCCACGACTTGATCAATTGAAAAGTAGCTCGCCTGCAGAAAAAGTGTGAGCACCCCTGCTCTACATCAACAATTTGATTTTTCTGGCTGGACAGGACAGATTGAAAAACATAAATAAATAAATGAAAAAAAGTGATTTTTTTGGAATTGGTTAGGAATCACGATTCATCTGGAAATCTTTTTTTTGACACCACTATTATCTATGTTGTATTGTGGCAATAATTATGACACATTTTTGGTGGATTTTATTATTGTTTACTGTATTACTAAGTACCAGGTCAGACACCGTTTAAGCCAAGGTACCATTTTTGAAGTTCCAATTTGGTGCCAGTATCGATTAAAATGTAAACAAAACCCATTCCTAGAGATTACTCAACTTTACAATTTTATGGATGGACAAAAACATATTTTACAGTTATTATTTGAGTGTGTAGATTTGCACCTGCATCCCACTTGGCCAGTTGAGAGATTTCTGGAGCTTGTGCACTAACAGAATGGAAGTCATCATTTGCAATGAAAGATCCAGTAGGGCTCTGTCGTCCAAACAGGAGTTCAACTAGAGAGTCTCGACCACTACGGTTCCCAAAGGCTTCCACCACCTGTGTATGTACACAAAAACAACTCAGTGAAGGGTTTTTAATAATGTTTACGGCACAAGTATTGGATCAGTTAGAGATATAGTTCTCAAATCTTTTGGAGGAAACAAGTTGTCATCCCCCAACACCACACCACAACCAACCCTTGGTGGACTTGGAGACCTACCTCTCTGATCAAGTTGGATGAATCAGTACTGAGGTTCAGCAGCATGTGGCCAGCCTGGCTCTGCCTGTCGCTTGCAAGAAGCTCCAAAAACTGCGGGGCTGCCTGATCTCTTTTAGTCCCCTTTGGCTTCGGTCTGGAAACCTGAGAGTAAGACAGAAAAAACACAATGCAATGCATAAGTCCGTCGTAAGAGGCGTCTCAGGTGCTGTCTAGGTCGGAACTACAGTGGAACCTCGATTTATGAACTCCTATTTGTAAACTTTTCGGTTTACGAACCTTTAGATCACACCAACTATGTCTGTGTGCGCGAACCATGTCTGGGTTTACTAATGCTTCATTCATTAATTAAGCGTGCTGGTGGAAGTCTTAGGTGCTGCTGTTTTGATGACCTGACTTCCTGTGCAGTACAGGACACTCGCGGCGCTGCCATTTCGGAGAGGCGGAGCCTCCTACGTCACATCCTGTTTATGCAGCCAGTGCTTCAGTGGGTGTGTTTTTTCTTGCCCTTCATCAATCTTTGTCTACTCTATTTTGCCTACTCAATATGGGTCCACAACAGCCAACAAACCAGCCATGTAAGAAGGAAGGAAACATAGTGTTAGAATAATTATGTGTAATTTATCATACAGCTCTTATGCTTAAAGGCCGTTGCTATAGTTATTAGCTATTGTGCTCAAGTTGTACTTTTTTTTATCTGTGCAAGGACAAAACTTGTTATCAGCCACGGCTTATGAGGGGTTGCTTCGCCGCAGATATTTTATTTGTCTTAGCCCACTAACACTCAAGGACTTCAAGGACCTCCACTAAGATAAAACGACAGCACGCAGACGAAGCAGAGACAAGGCAATCACAAGGCCCCCAGCACATTCCGTCACGTATTGTGCGTACTGGAAGCTGCTTTGCATGAAATGTGCGGCTACTCCTTTTAGAGGCGGCCTCAGTGATGTAACCAGGGACCTCCCAAATAAATAGAGGAGCACGTGGGCTGGAATTGTTTCTGTAACTAGAGTACAGCCCAAACGTCTCTCCTCATTAAGCCAAATTGAACTCTGTCTCTGCATGATTCCTTGCTTCTTGCCTGTTTAATAGATGTCATCAGTGTTTGAACCTGACACGTAGAAGGACAGTAGACTTAATAGAGGATCGGGAAAAGAAAACCCTCTTCTCCCGCTCACCTCTCCGCATCAAGTCTCCGCCTTGTATGTGTTCGCCTCCTATTGTGGGTTGCATGCCAAAAACATTTGCAAGCAACAAGGTAGAGAACTATTTTTTTTCTTCTTTTTTTTATAAATTGTAGCAACATGGTTATAACACACCAAAATCATTTTGTGTGTGAGCATGCGCTTTGACCTTGTTGTTTGGTTTTAATAAGGAGATTGTTAATCCATGTTATGTTTGCTTCACATTATAGCAGGGGTGCTCACATTTTCTGCAGGCAAGCTACTTTTCAATTGACCAATTCAAGGGGATCTACCTCATTCATATATATATACGGTATATATAATTTATATTCATGTATTTATAAAAGAGAGGTTTTTGTTAACAAGTTGAAGGTGTTTAATGATAATACAAGCACATATAGATCCCTTTCTTTCATGAAGACAAGAATATAAGTTGGTGTATTACCCGATTCTGATGACTTGCATTGATTGCTGATAACATCCACATTTTTAAATGGAGGAGAAAAAAAAAGTCCTCCTTTCTGTCCAATACCACATGAAAGTGGTTGCTTTTTGCCATCTTATTTGTCCAGCTTCCATACTCCTTTTTATACACTTTACAAGAAATACATTGGTGGCAAACTCCGTAGATTGCTGGCTTGTGCACGCTAGCTTTCTGAGACTCTTATCTTGTTAGCGCAGGCAGGATGAAGCAGCACTTTTATTGTGAAGATAGGAACTGTGCGGCCGGTCTTTAGAGTTTTGACAGCAGGTACGGCGCGACAGTCTGTTGAAATAAAAAGTGCTTCTCGCCTTCCTGTTGGTCATTTCTTCTTAATAATGATCTCGCTGCAGCCAGCGTCATCTCACAAGACCCTCGGGTGCCGTGAATGTCAATCAAGTGACGAAAGGAACGTCTTGCAGAAGATAGATGATCGCTAATTTTTAGGTCTATTTTTTTTTATGCTTGGCTGGCGATCGACTGCCACTTCTTTCACTCATACTGTATGTTTATGTGAAGTCTTTGTGTGAGTGAGTCGGTACCTGCAGGGCCAGCAGGTAGCATAGCGCTGAGAGGTCGATGACAGCCCGCCATGTCTGTTGACGATCCTGAGCCAGCTTCAATAGCAGTGTGGCAGCGTGCAAGTACAGGTGACCCCGCATCTCCACAAACGCCTCACTAAGCTCGTCTGTGTGGTGGCCTGCAACACTGCTCAGTTTCTGCATGGTCTGGTCAAAACTGCATGCACGCAGACAATAAAACGGAATCAGCAATTCTAATAAATCACAATTGTAAAGGCGTAGGGCAAAAAACCTTCAGCGCAACACTGTTCTAGAAATATCAACTTGCAGTGTTTCCCACACATTCATTTATTTGTGGCGGCCCGCCACAAAAGAATTACGTCCGCCACAAATGGATTTTTCGGCTTTTGACTCGCTCGACCGCTCATAAAAGTAATGGGACTCTGTCTGTGAATGTACCTTGTATTTACAACTCCGGTGCAGTAGGTGGCGGTAGCCTACTATGCATTGTAACTCCGCCAATAGCACTTAATTCACCTGGTGGGCCAGAAGAAGAAGAAGAAGAAGAACACGAAGACGGACGGGATCAAAATACGAGGGTAATACTGCAGCATGTGAATGCAATGAAAAGAATAAAATCTGAGCCAACCAGCTGTTAAAATGTTGTCCAGGTTAATGTTTTGGCCGTTAAAGGCCCTTCATTTCAAGATTTCAACTGTGATCGGGCTTTAAACAGGTGGCTGACCTGTTCAGATGGGTGTAACTGCTACTTGTCAAATAATGTGAAATAGCATTTAATTTTACATGTATGCAATGTCATTTAAATGTAATTATAGATAATAATAATAATAATAAATACTGTGTAGTGTTGTAAATAGTCAACGGGAAGGATTTTAGTAAGATATAAGCCATGAGCACTACACAGCCAGAAAAAAACCTAGGCAGGACAAGTAAAAATATTGGGGCAAGTAGATTTGAGAAGTCAGGCAAGTAGAAAAATTAGGGCGGAGGGAACAGGTGAGACTCAGCAAACACTGAAAAATAAAGCAGGGTCAGATCAGAAATGCACTTTTCTCATGAAAAGGGTCCTAATTTATATTCTTATGTGCCTTATAGAGAGGACCACGACAAAACATACACCTCTGCCTCTGTTTCACTTTATGTTGCTGGTAAATAATATGGTTGTAGTAGTAGGCTAAAGTTAAATTATTTAGTATGCACTAATTAAAGGGGCAGAGCTTTAAGAGACATTTTAGCTTTTATATTTTATAAGATATATTTTTTGTAAGAACCACAATTAATAAATATATTTCAGTGAATAACTAATTGTTCAAATCTGTATATAAATATGTACATAAAGTGTTGTAATTATATTCCAACTCCGCGTTCTTCTTGGTCATCGCCGCTGCCGCCGCCGCCCCCCGACCACACCACCACAAATAGATGCCTGCCCTGTGGGAAAGACTGACTTGTGATAACCAAAATCAGGGAGTCATTATTTTATTTATTTTTTTAAACAGCGGGGGAAACCGGTGTCAACCAGGTACTGTGTACTTCACAATGCATGTACAGGCAAGAACACATGGTACTTGTATGTTTTGTTTGGAACCAAATTCAGTTAGTTAGACATTTACAATTCCAGTTATGTCCATAAAAAATGAGGCAGCTTAACATCAATATGCTGCTAAATTGATTTATTAATGTGCAATCTTGGTTAAAGGGGAACTGCATTTTTTTGGATTGTTGCCGATCATTCACAATCCCCATACAAGACAACATGTTTTTTCTATTTTTATGCATTTAAAGTCATAAAATATGGCAAGTATGAGGTAGCCAACGATACAGCTTATGGCCGTACACTATTCCGCCCATAAAGCACTCTAAAAACATTAAAAAAACGCTAACAAAACTCCATTTACATTTCATGACTGGAAAATGTACCAAGTATTATCGATATTGTTATTATAGGTGCTAACGCAGACAAACTATTTAGTGCTAACTGGCTTATGCTGCTATATTTACATAGTGAGCTGCTGCATCGCCTCTGAGTTGGTAAAAGTTCATTCTGGATTATAAATCAGGCCTCTCACCTGGATCGTATAAGGTTGTGGACACAAACCGAGAAATTGGTCAACTTTGACATCCAACTTAGACCCGGAAATGGCGAGAAAGACACAAAAAGAAACTTGTTTGCGGCAACTATTTTCTAACTTTTTGTGAGGATTATAATTAACTCCTCATCTAAACAGGAAGAAATAAACATCCCATCAGTCGGCATCCCAGTGAGAGGAGACATTGTACAGTAAGTGATTGTTTTATGTTCATAGCTTGTACATCTGGTTTAGCACTTAGCAATACTGCTACATGATGCTTAGTGTTGTGTCAAGCACACAGTTTCTAAAACTTGTAGATCATCCTCCTTATATTCAGGCTCAAAAATAAAAAGTTCTGGATCATCATTTGTCCCAAAGTAGTCTTTGTTGACTCTCATCAAGTCTGCCATGATTAGTGTTGTTGTTGAAGAGAAAAGCCAACGTGATGCGTCTTTGAAATTAACACGTCATTGTATGCTTAAAAGGAGCAAAATACATACATATTACATGTTATTAGGAATGTGCCTGTTAAAGTTACATATAGACTAAGTGTGTATATAAAACAGAGGTTTTGGGCTGTATTTAGAGCACTTTGTAGGCAAAATGGAGTGAATTTCATTAGTTCTGTAGATAGGGATTGTGAGTGATGGGCACAATTCCCCCTAAAAAATGTGGTTGCCCTTAAGCAACACCAATTTATAAATAAAAGGTTGAGGGATGCTTCAACTAAAAAAAGGGCAGAATTGTAAGGTCTGACATAAGTGGGCACTTACCACCTGAGAGCATCGAGGCAAGATTGCACATCGCTTCCAGACAGTGTGATTCTCACAAGGTTGCAGTGAGCCAAAAGCAGCTCTCTCTGGAGACGACGACACATCTTCTCATTGTTGGAGATGCTTGGCTGGGCCAGATAGTCCTGAAACAATCATGACTATTAATTTCTTGTGTTAAAATCATACTTTTCTCATGTTGCCTTTTAGTCAGCCAGTCTTCACACTTAATGACATAGTTCTTTTATTATTATCGGTTACCTTTTTTCAAAACCAGATCATCTGCATCACTATTAGTTTTGTTTTAACAGCTCCACTATATAAAGGTTTATTTGAAATAGGGACAGATACAGAAACATAGATATCTGAAACAGTTATCCAATGTATGCATCATAGTGTTTGTAGCCCAAGCTAATTTACAACACTTGTCCCCAACAACAACAACACAGATCTAACATCATTAAAAATAGGAAAATAAAAAGAAGACAGAGAGGAGTCAATAATAATGATAATAGTAATAATACAGACAAAATGCAAACTAGATAAAAGCCAATAATAATTAAAGCTGCAAGCAGCATTGGTCGGGCCCGCGTATTTGGCAGGTGCTAGTCCTAAGTGTCCCAATACTATTGTCCAGTTTTAGTCCTAAGTGTCCCAATACTTTTGTCAAGTTGTAGTCCTAAGTGTCCCAATACTTTTGGCCAGTGTAGGTGTCCCAATACTTTTGTCCAGTGGTAGTCCTAAGTTTCCCAATACTGTTGTCTACTTTTAGTCCTAACTGTCCCAATACCTTTGTCCATTGGTAGTCATAAGTGTCCCAAAACTTTTGTCTACTTTTAGTCAGAATTGTCCCAATACTTTTGTCTAGTGTACCTACCTTGTCTGCATTGTGTGGGCACGCTGGTGCTTCCTGCTTTTAAGCAGCCATCTTAAAAAAACAGCAGCGCAGCGGGTCTTTGAAGGGTCATAAAATCAAAACCGGAGCAGTTATTAAAACGCCCATCTATACTTTTAATCACAAGGGTTTAATCTCTCTCCTGTGTTAGTTTGAAGCCGAAACGACAAACGCGCTCAGAGGAGATAGATTTTGAAGAAAGGTGACCGGTTTTTACAAAAATGTTGTTTTGAAGGGGGGAAAGCAAACTTCCTGTTGATTTTTGCTGGGGGTTGTCAATTTATGAAATGTAGGTCTAAGTAAGACCTACATAGAGGTTTTTGTTTCATGTCTCTCCGACATTCCCAGTGGGAGTTACAGGCAGTTTTGTCATTTTTTTCTTCCGAGGAGCAGTTTTTTCTGTGTTTTATTAAAAAATTGCGCTAGAGCGCAATTTTGAGATTTGGGGTTAGGTTTTTTTATTAGATCGCAATTTGTGCCAGTCCCGATGTGTGTGTTCAGTTCGGTGAGTTTTGAAGCATGTTAAGGGGGTCAAATTACAGCTCAAAGAGGCAAAAGTGACTGTTTTTAGTACTTTTTTGTCTTGAAGGGGGAATTGCCAACTTCCTGTTGATTTTTGCCCGAGGAAATTAATTAATGAAAAGTAGGGCTAAGTGAGCCCTACATAGAGGTTTTTGTTTCATGTCTCTACAACATTCGTACTGGGAGTTATAAGCAGTTTTCTTTCTAGGGGGCGCTAGAGCGCAATTTTGAGTTTTGGGGGTTGTTTTTTTTATTAAAAGACAATTTTTGCAGGTCCTGATGTGTGGGTCAAATATGGTGAGTTTTGAAGCAAGTTAAGTGGGTCAAATTAGTGCTCAAAGAGGCGGCGGAATAATAATAAAACCTTAGAAAAACAATAGGTCCTTATGTCCCATTGCAAAAGGACTCCCGTTGGGACTCCTTTTACAATGGGCCATGCGGGCCCTAATAACACAAAGTGCCGACAAGATAAAAAACCAATTACTAAAAATTAGTAAAAACTAAACATGGGAACACGATTGTTGCTCAACTAGCCACAATTTTGTTTGTTTCTTGAAAGTGACAAGTGCAGGTATACTTTTCAAAGTGTCAGGTAGAGAGTTCCATAGTTGTGGTCCTTTTATTGAAAAGGCAGTCTGGGCAAAATATGTTTTACGGAATGGAACACAACAGTTGCCTTTTGACGTTGCTCGGGTGGTAGATCTGGTACCACTTTGCAGTCTTGTAAGTGCCTTGCAGGTCAATTGGGGAGCATTTAAGCATTTAAACAACAGTTTGACTGTGTGTAACAAAATAACATTGGTAAACTTAAAATATTGTAGTTGGTTAAAATTTGGCAATGATGATATCGTATACTCTTCTTGTCTAAGACTTTCAAGGCGCGGTTATAAAGACACTCAATGGTCTTGATTGATGACTGGTGTGCCTGGGACCATGTAGTTAAGCCATAAGATATGTGTGAAAGAATCATTGAATTCATAAAAGTAAAAGCACAGCTAAGAGTTAAGCAGTTTCTTATAATCTTAAAACAGCCCAGGTTTGCCTTCAGGGTTTTACACATTTTCTTAATGTGACTTTTAAAATTCAGCTGAAAGTCTATGATTATGCCCAAATATTTTACTTCAGGTACTTGTTCAATGAGCTCCTCATTAATTTTTATATTCAGTTTTGTTTGAGGTAGCTTTTGGCTAAATTGGAGACTGCAAACCATGCTGACCTGAAGTGTGCGCACCACCACAGTGTACCAGTCCAGACTGTGGCGCAGCAAGCCCCGTTTTTCAGTGGCCAGACAGTGTTTAACCGCCTCCTCTAGCTGCCCGTCCTGACTGAACAGCTGGACCAGCTTGATGTTGACGTGCGCTTCTCCCGGTCGGGCCGCCAGCTCTGCCTGAAGGAGGTCAAACAGTCGGTTCCAACCCTGCTGACCTTGGCGACTCAACAGCCGCTCCTTGACATAGGGGAAGAAAAAAGAAAAAACAAGGAGGACATTGATGAAATATGCACAAATAATTGAATTGTAATCACCAGGGTTTCCCATTAATGTAATTGAATGTGGCGTGCAGCCATGGCATTTTTTTTACCGTTAGACCTTGAAAATAAGACTTTTTAAACTTCAAACAGCTTGCCAAAGCTTTCAAAAAAGACGCTGCTGCTTGGCATGTTTCAATTGCAATCTGTCGTGTACTTATGTCATACTTGGCAGACAGTATATAGCCAACTAACTATAGCTCCGTCTTCTATATCTTACTAAGTTTTATTCCCGCAGCATTTCACACATCTGCCTTTTCTTGCAAAATGCCTAGAGGATAGGGCTGCGTGATATGGCATAAAAAAATGTATCACAATGAATTTTTCCATATAATGCGATCTCGATTAATATCACAATTATTCTTTTAATTAAAGTCGCGTGTTCCATGCAGGATTACACTGAGCACCGTTGCATCCCTACTGTTTACTACTGCAGTATCTTGCAACAGACTTTTCCGCTATGTTTGATCAAGGTAATAATTAGGGCTGCAACAACTAATCGATTAAAATCAATTATAAAAATAGTTGGCAATTAATTTAGTCATCGATTCGTTGGATCTATGCTATGCGCAGAGGCTACTTTTTTTTTAATTTAAATAAACCTTTATTTATTAACTGCAACATTTACAAACAGCTGAGAAACAATAATCAAAATAAGTATGGTGCCAGCAGTGACGTGCAGTCACTAGAGGCAGGTGAGGCATCATGGAAAGAAAAAAAATGTAAAAAAGAAAAAAAAAAATTAAATTGTTATATGTATCCAGTGATTATACTACCGTATTTTCCGCACTATAAGGCGCACCGGATTATTAGCCGCACCTTCTATGAATTACATATTTCATAATTTTGTCCACCAATAAGCCGCCCCGGACTATAAGCCGCGCCTACGCTGCGCTAAAGTGAATGTCAAAAAAACGCTGCGCTAAAGTGAATGTCAAAAAAACAGTCACATAGTTCAGTCAAACTTTAATAATATATTGAAAACCAGCGTTCTAACAACTCTGTCCCAAAATGTACGCAAATGTGCAATCACAAACATAGTAAAATTCAAAATGGTGTAGAGCAATAAATAGCAACATAATGTTGCTCGAACGTTAATGTCACAACACACAAAATAAACATAGCGCTCACCTTCTGAAGTTATTCTTCATTCGTAAATCCTTCGAATTCTTCGTCTTCGGTGTCCGAATTGAAAAGTTGCGCAAGCGTGGGATCCAAAAATGGCCGGCTCCGCCTCGTTGAAGTCATCGGATTCAGTGTCGCTGTTGTTGTGCAGCAGTTCTGTGAATCCTGCCTTCCGGAAAGCTCGGACCACAGTTGTGACCGAAATATCTGCCCAGGCATTTACGATCCACTGGCAGATGTTGGCGTATGTCGACCGGCGCTATCTGCCCGTCTTAGTGAAGGTGTGTTCGCCTTCGGAGCTGTGTGAAAAAAGCCACCCGGCCTCTTCGCGTAAACTTCCCTTAACCACTCGCTCATCTTTTCTTCATCCATCCATCCCTTCGAGTTAGCTTTTATGATGACGCCGGCTGGAAAGGTCTCTTTTGGCAAGGTCTTCCTTTTGAATATCACCATGGGAGGAAGTTAGCATGGCAAGCTAGAACCACAGTGAAGGATGACTTCTCATTCCCTGTGGTGCGAATATTCACCGTACGTGCTCCCGTTCCACAGTGCAGTTCACAGGAATATCAGTTGCTGTGAAATACGGTAGTAATCCGTGTGCGGATGGAGAGATTGCGTCTTTTTATGAACCGGATCCTTGTCGCGTAGTAGGAGCCATTTTGTGGTCTTTACAGATGTAAACAGGAAATGAAACGTACGGTGATATCCGCGCGTTTTTTCTTCTTCTTCCGGGGGCGGGTGAAGCGCTTCCTGTTCTATGGGGGCGGGTGAAGCGCTTCCTGTTCTATGGGGGCGGGTGCTTTCCTTGGCGGTTGCTTGCGTAGAAGAAGAAGCGCTTCCTGTTCTACCGGGAAAAAAGATGGCGGCTGTTTACCGAAGTTGCGAGACCGAAACTTTATGAAAATGAATCGTAATAAAGCGCACCGGGTTATAAGGCGCACTGTCAGCTTTTGAGAAAAATTGTGGTTTTTAGGTGCGCCTTATAGTGCGGAAAATACGGTATAAAGTTATTTTCCATTTAACTTCACCAGTTTTAGATTATTTTTATTCAAAATCGCTGAATTTTCACATTTGCCGTTCAAATACTGAGAAGAGACGGTGCGGTGAACAGCAGCCAGTGGAGGCACGTCACTCAGTGCCTCAACATGAATTCCGGACTCGGCTAACTGCTGGCCTGCTATGCAGTGAGACTGTATTGCTATATGAACTATATTATACATTTCCAAAGTTTAGTTAGCTGAGGTATATAATGTACAGTGTATTTTGTCAACAACTGTATGTGTGTAACGTATTTCTTGTGCTGAGCGATCATAAAACGGCTGCAAAAGACGCACTGGCTGAGGCTCCAGTAATCCCGCCTCCCGCACCCCCGCCGTAGAATTGTTATATCAACTAAAGCCCACACTTAAACTTTCCACGTGCAAGATTGAATCTATTTAAAAAAATTATTTCATAAGAAGCCAAAAAGTGCAAAAACAATAATGTTCGTGTTGGAGGAGTTGTGAATGACTGCAGGGCCACAACATTAGGTACACCTGCAGACTGCAGGTGTATCTAATTCACAACTCCTCCAACACGAACATTATTGTTTTTGCACTTTTTGGCTTCTTATTAAATAACTTTTGTAACCTATTTTCATGGGCTTTCCTCTTTGTGATGTTAAGTTCCTGTTATGCGCTGTTATACAGTATATGCCTTGAGCTCTTATTTTGAAGGCGCTAAGAGCGGAAGGGATGTCACGTTGCGGAGGTTTTTGAAAGAATGTAAATAAAGTGGTCCTCGTGTAAACTGGAGCCTCCGTGTTTGTTATTTTGTAGTTTCATACAGTATAGGCGACATTTATAAACCCTCGGTTACACTTTTTTAAATAGATTCAATCTTGCACGTGGAAAGTTTACGCATGGACTTAATTTCTAAGTAAAGGTAAGACCATAATAACGTTTTTTTAATTAAATGTGCTTTTTTGTGTGCTACAGTTTGTATGTGTAAAGTTAAAGTTAAGTTAAAGTACCAATGATTGTCACACACACACTAGGTGTAATGACATTTGTCGTCTGCATTTGACCCATCCCCTTGTTCACCCCCTGGGAGGTGAGGGGAGCAGTTGGCAGCAGCGGCGCCGTGCCTGGGAATCATTTTTGGTGATTTAACCCCCAATTCCAACCCTTGATGCTGAGTGCCAAGCAGGGAAGAATGCTGGTATGAGCTTTTAAACATAACCCGTTAACTGCTGCCAATCAAATGGTGAATAAGATACTCTTTAGGGTTCATATGTTTGTAAATCTGACTGTGATGAAGTCAGTGCCTCACCAGCCATCAACCTCACCGCACGTCACTGGGTGCCAGTATGCTGTTTTTTTTTCAAATAAAATACTGGAAAAGACAGAAATGTAGTTTGTCTCTTTTATCCGATTATTAATCGAAGTAATAATCCACAGATTAATCAATTATCAAATTAGTTGTTAGTTGCAACCCTGGTAATAATATAAGCTCACAGCTGACAACTGTCATTTTGTTCATATCTATATTTGTGTTTACAACAGGTGTAAGAGTACAGGTAACTGTACCTGGTTTTAGGGTCACAGTTTTGCTTCTTTTTTGGTACATTTTGTGAGAGTAAAGACAACATTTTTCCCCTCTCAAAGTTCTTGTTATCTTGCTTGTCATCAAAAGTGCATTTTGTAGTAAACAAATTATCATTGGTGTACTGAATACTATAAGACTTTTCTTCCAAGTTAACATTTACTAAACAACACTTTCAAATGGTTATTTATTATTTGTATTCTTTAATTGCTTGCTTCTCACTGGTGCTTTGGCAAACAAGTGGTGACCCACATTGTGGAGTTTTTAAAACTCTAATTCTGTATTTTGTATTGAATAACATTACATTAAAGTGCAGTTTGAATTTGAGATACGGTACTGTAAATGCATGTGTACCAACAAATAAAGCAAATTTAATGATTATTTCAGTAACAATTTTTTTTTTTAATCCACAAACTCACAACAAAAGTATTTGAACACAAAGTGTCTGTATGCAGCGTTTTTACTAAATGTTATATCAGAGGAGTTGAATCTTTGCAGACAAGCAAAACATCTGACTGAAAAATATTTATATATAAAAACACCTTTTCTGATTAAATTTGTCAATGTGTTTATTCTCCAAGTCGGGACTAATAAAGACTCCTGTGAGTGCCTGCAAGTCTGCATTCAGGGCAAGTAGTGAAACTAAAGCCTATCACTAAAGTCGCTGCTCCTTTTAAATGTTGTGTTTCAACTTCTATGCAGTTCCAAAAATATGTATGTTAGGTTCCTTGGAGACTGCAAATTGTCCATAAATATGAATGTTGGTGTGAATGATTGTCCAGCTGTGCCATGCTAATTTGAGTCTATAAGCTAGTCCAGGGGTGGGCAACCCGCGGCTCCGGAGCCGCATGCGGCTCTTTGACCACTCTGATGCGGCTCAGCTGCATACTTGCCGACCCCCCCGATTTTCCCGGGAGACTTCCGGATTTCAGTGCCTCTCACAGAAATCTCCCGGGGCAAATATTCTCAGATTTTCACCCTAACAACAATAATAATAAGGGCGTGCCGTGATGGCACAGCATTTAACGCCCTCTACAACTTGTATAAACAGCGTGCCAGCCTTGCCACATGTTGTATGCAGCTTCTGCTTGCACACGGAAGTGACAACAAGGCATACTTGGTCAACAGTTGGTTACACTGACGGTGGCCGTATAAAACAACTTTAACACTCTTACTAATATGCGCCACACTGTGAACCCACACCAAACAAGAATGACAAACACATTTCGGGAGAACATCCACACCGTAACACAACAGAACAAATACCCAGAATCCCATGCAGCCCTAACTCTTCCGGGCTACATTATACACCCCTGCTACCACCAACCCCCCCCCCCCCCCAACCCCGCTCCCCAACACATCAACCCCCCCCTCCGTGCGTCGGTTGAGGTGCCTCACAATACGAAGGTCCTGAGTAGTCGTGAGTTCAATCCCAGCCTCGGGATCTTTCTGTGTGGAGTTTGCATGTTCTCCCCGTGACTGCGCGGGTTCCCTCCGGGTACTCCGGCTTCCTCCCACCTCCAAAGACATGCATCTGGGGATAGGTTGATTGGCAACACTAAATTGGCCCTAGTGTGTGAATGTGAGTGTGAATGTTGTCTGCCTATCTGTGTTGGCCCTGCGATGAGGTGGTGACTTGTCCAGGGTGTACATTGCCTTCCGCCTGATTGTAGCTGAGATAGGCTCCAGCGCCCCCCGCGACTCCGAAGGGAATAAGCGGTAGGAAATGGATGGATGGATGTTAAAGTTGTTTTATACGGCCACCGTCAGTGTGACCTGTGTGGCTGTTGACCAAGTATGCGTTGCTGTCACTTACGTGTGCAAGCAGAAGCCTCACACAACATGTGGCTGGGCCGGCACGCTGTTTGTACAGGTTGTAGAGGGCGTTAAATGCTCTGCCATCACGGCATGCCCTTATTATTGTTGTTTGGGTGAAAATCAGCAGACGTTCGATAGAATTGTTGCCCTGAAATTCGGGAGTCTCCCGGTAAAATCGGGAGGGTTGGCAAGTATGACGCTGTCAAGCGCCATTCATATAAAACTCCCGGGCCGCACGAACATTACATTTTCATATTAAGGTGCGGACCGCGTGTCTGAGACCCCTAGTTTATACATAGCGCAAAGCAAGAAAAAAAACTTTGTATGCAGTGTTATTTCATTTTAAATTTCAAAATAATTTTGTGGCTCCCGTTGTTTTCTTTAATTTGTGAAACTGGTCAAAATGGCTCTTTGACAGGTAAAGGTTGCCGACCCCTGAGCTAGTCCATTGTACGTTAGCATTAAACTAGCGGTATTACAGCTCAATCTTCATCCTGCATAACTGTATTGATTTTTTTCACTTTATTCCAATCTATATTATATATATATATATATATATATATATATATATACATACACACACATACTTTTATTCCATGGCTTTTAACACTGAGTGATATCCATCCTGCAATGGCGCCCCATAATACACCTGCTGTGAACCTGTTTTTATGTTTTTATTTATTCTATTTTAATTATTTATTTTTTATCGTGTTCTGTTTGTGTTGTGTTGTGTTTGCTCGGTACTCGTTTTATCTTTTAACCTGTTCATTGTACAGCACTTTGGCTACCCCTGTGGTAAATTTTAAATGTGCTTTATAAATAAAGTTGATTTGATTTGATATTATTATTCTAACGTGATTCCTACATGTATGTGCACTTCATGTGTTTATATGTTTATAATGTACTTTCAGACAAACACACGCAAACCTCCACAAACACACACATGGTCGGTCAATAAAGGTGGTTTGTTCCGTGCAGGATTATACAAAGTACCGTATTTTCCGCACTATAAGGCGCACCTAAAAACCACAGATTTTCTCAAAAGCTGACAGTGCGCCTTATAACCCGGTGCGCTTTATATATGGTTAAATATTAAGATTCATTTTCATAAAGTTTCGGTCTCGCAACTTCGGTAAACAGCCGCCATCTTTTTTCCCCGTAGAAGAAGCGCGCGGTGCATGCTGGGATATGTGACGTTTCATTTCCATTTGTGTGTTTATGTAAAGACCCCAAAATGGCTCCTATTAAGTGTGTTGTCTGTCTAATTATAAATAATGCAGACGAGGCGTTTTAACTGAGTTCTCAACGTTTACTCACAGCGTGCTCATAACCACATTCTAACTCCCAGCATACAACATCGCTTCTCAGGGCTACCGCGCATGCTCGTCACTATCGTTGCATGCTGGGTAGTGTAGTTGTTATATTTGCTAGCTCATAACATCACATTAAGAGACACGCTTACGCGCTTAATTCAATACTCGCCGTCATTCCGGGTGGATTGACAAAAGACCTCCAGCCGCTAGATATTGGTGTCAACAGGGCATTCGAAGCTAGACTGCTAACTGCGTGGGAACAGTGGATGACAGAAGGCGAACACACGTGACGTTCACCAAGACAGGGAGACAAGGAGACAGCGCCAGACGACATTTTGGATCCCACATTCGCCCAACTTTTCAATTCGGACAACGAAGGAGAATAATTCGAGGGATTTATGAATGAAGAATAACTTCAGAAAGTGAGCGTTATGTTTATTTTGTGTGTTGTGACATTAACGTTCGAGCAACATTATGTTGCTATTGTTCTGCACTATTTTGAATTTTACTATGTTTGTGATTGCACATTTGCGTACATTTTGGGAGTGAACAGAGTTGTTAGAACGCTGGTTTTTAATATATTATTAAAGTTTGACTGACCTATCTGACTGTTTTTTTGACATTCCTTTAGCGCAGTTAGATGCGGCTTACAACACCGGGCGGCTTATAGGTGGACAAAGTTTTGAAATATGCCGTTCATTGAAGGCACGGCTTTTAACCCAGGGCGCCTTATGGTGCGGAAAATACGGTATTGTTGCTTCCCTACTGTTAGTACGGCGGTAACTTCCAACAGACCGTTCCGCCTTCTTTGATCGGGGAAATATGCTATCAACTGATCGCCGTGATGGAACTCAAATGCTTCACAATCGCCCAGCCCTACTGGAGAATCAGTGCTTGTGTTGATTACTGAGGAGAAAAGGAGCTTCACCTTCAGGTTGAAGACTGCTGGGTTCCCTGGGAGCAACTTTGCAGCTTTCTCCACCCAGAACTCCGCTTTGCTGTCATTTTCCTCTTTGCTGACCAGCAACTCTGCCACCTTGAGCACCAGGTCTCGCTGGGCGGGGTTCAAGTCCACAGAACGCTGCACACAAAACACAGACATAACAGGTTTATGAAGAGCGTCATTGTTATTCCAATGATGACCATGTCTTCCAGGGCCGCAGCAGTCTCATAGACTTGATGAATGAAGAAAAGTTAACTAAATACACAAAATTGTTGATAAAAAAACGCTAAAATGTGTTGCGGACAAATTATTTTGTCAATAATATTTGGTGATAGGTCAGCAGGATTAATCGACATCCAGGTTTTAATTTGTGCCAATTATAACCCTAAGAGGGTAAAGTAGTTTTTTTCTCCACAGTCACTGGCATTTGAGTGACAGGCATGTTCGCCAATCAGAATTGTTGGCTCTCGTTTGTTCAACAATCTCCAAGGTTAACAGTTCGCTTGTCTTTCTTGCCTTCCATTTATCTGCTTTCTTTTGTATTTCAAGTTATCATTACATATATGCATTGTTGCATTTGAAATAGAGATGTCCAATAATGGCTTTTTTGCCGATATCCGATATTGTCCAACTCTTAATTACCGCTTCCGATATCAATCGATACATATATATACAGTCGTGGAATTAACACATTATTATGCCTAATTTTGTTGTGATGCCCCGCTGGATGCAATAAACAATGTAACAAGGTTTTCTAAAATAAATAAACTCAAGTTATGGAAAAAAGTGCCAACATGGCACTGCCATATTTTTTATTGAAGTCACAAAGTGCATTATTTTTTTAACATGCCTCAAAACAGCAGATTGGAATTTGGGACAAGCTCTCACTGAGAGAGCATGAGGAGGTTGAGGTGGGCGGGGGGTGTATATTGTAGCGTCCCGGACGTTAGTGCTGCAAGGGGTTCTGGGTATTTGTTCTGTTGTGTTTATGTTGTGTTACGGTGCGGATGTTCTCCCGAAATGTGTTTGTCATTCTTGTTTGGTGTGGGTTCACAGTGTGGCGCATATTTGTAACAGTGTTAAGAGTTGTTTATACGGCCACCCTCAGTGTGACCTGTATGGCTGTTGACCAAGTATGCCTTGCATTCACTTGTGTGTGTGAAAAGCCGTAGATATTATGTGACTGGGCCGGCACGCGAAGGCAGTGCCTTTAAAGGTTTATTGCCGCTCCGTACTTCTCCCTACGTCCGTGTACACAGCTGCGTTTTAAAAAGTTATACATTTTACTTTTTGAAACCGATACCGATAATTTCCGATATTACATTTTAAAGCATTTATCGGCCGATAATATCGGCAGTCCGATATTATCGGACATGTCTAATTTGAAACAATTGTATTGTTGATAATAGAGGTAATTATTGGTATTATTCATTATCAATAGTGCTATTTTTTATTGGTATTTGTATTGCTCCATTTGTAGTGTAATAATGCTCATTGTCATTTCTGTGTTAATATTTACTTCACTAATTGCTTCTTTGCTATCATTTTTACTACCATATTTGTACATATCCTATTTGCTGATGCTGTTCTGTTGTTGTTGTTGTCTCTCTGTCTTATCCCCTTCTTGTCCCCGCAATTTCCCCCTCTATCTTCCTTTTTTTCTCTTTCTCTCCCCCCCTGCCTGGCTGCACCAAATAATAATATAAATCCATTTAATAAATTCAAATACAAGTACGTCAACAAGAGAAGAATCCCACACTTTTCTTTTGTAAAGTAAATCTGTACAGCCGATATGGGCATCTACATTAACTATATGATTTGCCTGAGTAGCCGGACAGGACAAAATAAAAATAATTATCATGTCATATATGATGATGTCATATTGACCACGCCCCTACCGCCACATATTTAGTGGCATTCAAAGGGAAACCCTGCAGAGTAATGGCTAATTACTTTATAAGAATAAACATGTTATGTTGCTACTTACAACAAAAATAATCTGAGTACCGTATTTTCCGCACTATAAGGCGCACCTAAAAACCACAAATTTTCTCAAAAGCTAACAGTGCGCCTTATAACCCGGTGCGCTTTATTACGATTAATTTTCATAAAGTTTCGATCTCGCAACTTCGGTAAACAGCCGCCATCTTTTTTCCCGGTAGAACAGGAAGCGCTTCTTCTTCTACGCAAGCAACCGCCAAGGAAAGCACCCGCCCCCATAGAACAGGAAGCGCTTCACCCGCCCCCATAGAACAGGAAGCGCTTCACCCGCCCCCGGAAGAAGAAGAAAAAACGCGCGGATATCACCGTACGTTTCATTTCCTGTTTACATCTGTAAAGACCACAAAATGGCTCCTACTAAGCGATCCGGTTCATAAAAAGACGCAATCTCTCCATCCGCACACGGATTACTACCGTATTTCACAGCAACTGAACCGCACTGTGGAACGGGAGCACGTACGGTGAATATTCGCACCACAGGGAATGAGAAGTCATCCTTCACTGTGGTTCTAGCTTGCCATGCTAACTTCCACTCATGGTGATATTCAAAAGGAAGACCTTGCCAAAAGAGACCTTTCCAGCCGGCGTCATCATAAAAGCTAACTCGAAGGGATGGATGGATGAAGAAAAGATGAGCGAGTGGTTAAGGGAAGTTTACGCGAAGAGGCCGGGTGGCTTTTTTCACACAGCTCCGAAGGCGAACACACCTTCACTAAGACGGGCAGACAGCCTCGGACGACATACGCCAACATTTGCCAGTGGATCGTAAATGCCTGGGCAGATATTTCGGTCACAACTGTGGTCCGAGCTTTCCGGAAGGCAGGATTCACAGAACAACAGCGACACTGACTCCCGATGACTTCTACGAGACGGAACCGGCCATTTTGGATACCACGCTTGCGCAACTTTTCAATTCGGACACCGAAGACGAAGAATTCGAAGGATTTACGAATGAAGAATAACTTCAGAAGGTGAGCGCTATGTTTATTTTGTGTGTTGTGACATTAACGTTCGAGCAACATTGTGTTGCTATTGCTCTACACCATTTTGAATTTTACTATGTTTGTGATTGCACATTTGCGTACATTTTGGGACAGAGTTGTTAGAACGCTGGTTTTCAATATATTATTAAAGTTTGACTGAACTATCTGACTGTTTTTTTGACATTCACTTTAGCGCAGCGTAGGCGCGGCTTATAGTCCGGGGCGGCTTATTGGTGGACAAAATTATGAAATATGTAATTCATAGAAGGTGCGGCTAATAATCCGGTGCGCCTTATAGTGCGGAAAATACGGTACTCTTAACACTTATCTAGCCGTAAAACACTCAGGCGACTTTAAGCACTTTGCACGCTTGGTTTAAGACACCAGTATACAGTACAGGCCAAAAGTTTGGACACACCTTCTCCTCATTCAATGTGCTTTCTTTATTTTCATGACTATTTACGTTGTAGATTGCCACTGAAGGCATCAAAACTATGAATGAACACATGTGAAGTTATGTACTTACCGGTAATAAAAAAAAAGGTGAAATAACTGAAAACATGTTTAATATTCTACTTTCTTCAAAATAGCCACCCTCTGATTACTGCTTTGCACACTCTTGGCATTCTCTCGATGAGCTTCAAGAGGTAATCATCTAAAATGGTTTTCACTTCACAGGTGTCATAGTTTTGATGCCTTCAGTGACAATCTACAATGTAAATAGTCATGAAAATAAAGAAAACACACTGAAACGAGAAGGCGTGTCCAAACTTTTGGCCTGTACTGTATATCCTATATATTTGGCATGAAAATACAGTACCCACATTTTTCAAAGGTGGTTTAGTACCCTTTTTCATTCATTAATACCGTGGTACTTTATTAGTAGTGATACATAGTACCTGCCACCAACAAGGTCCACTCACCTTGTAACATCCTACTGCTTTGTTGACGTCTCCGTCTCTCTCGTAGAGCTGTCCAAGGAACTTGTGCGCTTTGGGATCCCTCTCCTGGACTTTGAGATACTCCGACACATGTCTAAGAAGATGACAACATTACATATAGGACCGCAGTGATTATTTGATCGTGGTCGATCTGTGAACATATGAACGCCATCAAACGTGGCGGAAATGTCCGTGACAACCGCCAATCAGCGTAGACCTTTTCCCGCCCCACTTCCCAAGAAAACACAATGACTGAACTCGGAGCTGAACGCCCAGCATATAAAATGTCAGCTGTGACTTGCACCTCAACTCGCGTGCCAAGAAGGCAAATTCAGGACACTTAGCGCGCCAACAGACAAATTATTTTTAGCAGCGCCGTGATCACAGAGAACATCTCATGACTTGAATATTTACTTGAATAGCTAACAACTAACAACAATACACAGTGTTTTAGCTACTTCTAAATCACTAATGCTCTCCTCCATGGCAACAAATAAAGTGAGTTTCTTATAAGTATTATTATCACTGGAGGACGAGGAATAGCTAAACATGCTTCACTACACACCGTAGGAGGATACAATAGCTCACCGGCGCCACCGCTAACAAAAGCAAGCGCGCCTGAATGTAAACAAATGCCATGGGTGGATCTACACCTGACATCTACTGTAATGATACCAAGTACATGAGCATATCTAATCGATGGTACTATGATTACATCAATATTTTTATAGTCACGAAATCGTTTTTCCTTTTTTTTGTTTTATTCATATTATGTTTATAAAGTCAGGAAATACGTCCCTGGACACATGAGGACTTTAATTATGACCAATGTATGATCCTGTAATAGAGATGCGCGGATAGGCAATTATTTCATCCGCATCACAAAAGTCGTCGCCCATCCGCCATCCACCCGAACTAACATTTTATCAAAACCGCACCCGCCCGTTGTTATATATCTAATATAGACGATGCAAGGCATTAGTGAGGTTATAAAGCTTTTGCCTGTTAAAGAAAGGAGACTGATCCAATGCAGCAGAGACATTCAATGCGTGCCACGCTGTCACGGCCCAGACGCACACCAGTGCGCAATCATCTGGGAGCCGCGCTGAGCGCACCTCCAAGCGCGCTCGCGCCACTCAAACTGCTGCAGGCAGCTGCGTTCTATCTTGTTTTAACATCCTGTGGCACTCTTCTGGGATCACGGCGGACGAAACTGCTCATGCTCAGGGTGTTTGTGGAGGTTCGGGGTTTTGCACAAATGTGATGCACCATGTTAGATGTCCCGGTTTTGTGACTGTCGTAGACATAATTAGCGTCGCAGCTCTTGCAAATCACGTAGCCAGCATTACTATCATCCTGATTTACAACCTCATTAAAACGAGTCCACGCTGAACTTTTCTGGCCTTTTTTTCCCCTGGTCTTTAGTATTCCCTTTTTTAGTTTGTCGCGTACCACGTTTGCTGCCGGCGTTGCCATCTTTTTCTTTTTCTTCTTCTGTTGTGGCGTGCTGCAGGTGCCTGCTCGTTTTTCATATGTGGGTAACAACATTTAACTATGTATATATATTTCCGAATTGGTTTAACTGCCACCCGCCTGAATCTATTTAAAATCTAATTTTTTTTATTTCAACCGCCCGACCCGCGGATAATCCGCGGACTCCGCGGTTGTGTCCGCAAACCGCGCATCTCTATCCTGTAACTACGGTACTTGATATCGAATCGATACCTAAATGTGTGGTATCATCCAAAACTAATGTAAAGTATCCAAACAACAGAAGAATAAGTGATTATTACATTTGAACAGAAGTGTAGATAGAACATGTTGAAACAGAAAGTAAGCAGATATTAACAGTAAATGAACATGTAGATTAGTAATTAATTTTTACAGATTGTCCTTTATAATTTTGACAAAATAATAGAATATAAATGACACAATATGTTACTGCATACGTCAGCAGACTAATTGGGAGTCTTTGTTTGTTTACTTACTACTACATTTTTATTCACTGGCTTTTAACCCAGCATGAGACTTTGAACTGTTTTTAGCTTTTAACTTTTTGAACTGTTTTTAGCTTTTAAACTGTTTTTATCCAACAAACTGTTCTTAGGGTAATTTATATTTGCTTTTTAATTGTGTATTTTTATTTCTGTTTTAAATGTTATTTTTTAGTCTGTCCTTTGCCTCTATTTCTTTGTGGTGTACAGCCCTTTGTTTTTCAACTGTGCTTGTTTTTAAAGGGCTTTATAAGTAAAGTTGGTATGGTATGGTATGGTACTAAAAGACAAGTTGTCTAGTATGTTCACTATTTTATTTAAGGACTAAATTACAATAATAAACATATATTTAATGTACCTTAAGATTTTTTGTTAAAATAAAGCCAATAATGCCATTTTTTGTGGTCCCCTTTATTTAGAAAAGTATCTGTACCAAAATATTGGTATCGGGACAACCCCAGTCAAAAGTTACAAAGCAGACATGCTTACCTCTTTGCAAGTTCATACTCCTTTGCTTCGAAATAGAGTTTAGCAAATAAAAATCCTTTGACCGGTTTCTGTAAAAGACAAACAATGAGACAGAAAATTAACAATTCAGCAAATTTCTGAGATAACTTTGAACCTAACATGTATTAACAGTGTTGGCGTTAATTACTCTTAATCGCTAAATCCCAGGAAATCTTATACGTCTAGTCTCTTACGTGAATGAGATAAATAATATTATTTGATATTTTACGGTAATGTGTTAATAATTTCACACATAAGTCGCTCCTGAGTATAAGTCGCAAACTATGAAAAAAACGTTCATGAGAAATGGTATGAAGAATGATAGAAAACATTAAAAAATTTGAGATGTCCGATAATATTGGACCGCCAATATTATCGGCCGATAAATGCTTTAAAATGTAATATCGGAAATTATCGGTATCGGTTTCAAAAAGTAAAATTTATGACTTTAAAACACCGCTGTGTACACGGACGTAGGGAGAAGTACAGAGCGCCAATAAACCTTAAAGGCACTGCCTTTGCGTGCCGGCCCAATCACATACAGTATTTTTCGGACTATACCGTATTTTCCGCACTATTAGCCGCACCTAAAAACCACAAATTTACTCAAAAGCTGACAGTGCGGCTTATAACCCGGTGCGCTTTATATATGTATTAATATTAAGATTCATTTTCATAAAGTTTAGGTCTCGCAACTACGGTAAACAGCCGCCATCTTTTTCCCCGTAGAAGCGGAAGCGCTTCTTCTTCTACGGCAAGCAACCGCCAAGGTAAGCACCCGCCCCCATAGAACAGGAAGCGCTTCTTCTTCTACTGTAAGCAACCACCCGCCCCCGTAGAAGAAGAAGAGCGCGGATATTACGTTTCATTTCCTTTGTGTGTTTACATCTGTAAAGACCACAAAATGGCTCCTACTAAGCGACAGGTTTCCGGTTCATGAAAAGACGCAATCTCTCCATCCGCACACGGACTACTATTTCACAGCAACTGCCTAAAGACTTTCAAGAAAAGCTGGCTACTTTCCGTGCATATTGTAAAAACAAGATAGCTGAAAAAAAGATCCGGCCAGAGAACATTATCAACATGGACGAGGTTCCACTGACTTTTGATATTCCTGTGAACCGCACTGTGGATACAACGGGAGCACGTACGGTGAATATTCGCACCACAGGGAATGAGAAGTCATCCTTCACTGTGGTTCTAGCTTGCCATGCTAATGGCCAGAAACTTCCACCCATGGTGATATTCAAAAGGAAGACCTTGCCAAAAGAGACCTTTCCAGCCGGCGTCATCATAAAAGCTAACTCGAAGGGATGGATGGATGAAGAAAAGATGAGCGAGTGGTTAAGGGAAGTTTACGCGAAGAGGCCGGGTGGCTTTTTTCACGCAGCTCCGTCCATGTTGATATACGACTCCATGCGCGCCCACATCACGCTGGTTTTTAATATATTATTAAAGTTTGACTGACCTATCTGACTGTTTTTTTGACATTCCCTTTGCGGAAAATACGGTAAGTCACAGTTTTTTTCATAGTTTGGCCGGGGGTGCGACTTATACTCAGGAGCGACTTATGTGTGAAATTATTAACACATTAGCGTAAAATATCAAATAATATTATTGATCTCATTCACGTAAGAGACTAGGCGTATAAGATTTAATGGGATTTAGCGATTAGGAGTGACAGATTGTTTGGTAAACGTATAGCATGTTCTATATGTTATAGTTATTTGAATGACTCTTACCATAATATGTTACGTTAACATACCAGTTGGTTATTTATGCCTCATATAACGTACACTTATTCAGCCTGTTGTTCACTATTCTTTATTTATTTTAATTTGCCTTTCAAATGTCTATTCTTGGTGTTGGCTTTTATCAAATAAATTTCCCCAAAAAATGCGACTTATACTCCAGTGCGACTTATATATGTTTTTTTCTTCTTTATTATGCATTTTCGGCCGGTGCGACTTATACTCAGGAGTGGCTTATAGTCCAAAAAATACAGTAATATCTACAGCTTTTCACACACACAAATGAATGCCCTTCATACTTGGTCAACAGCTATACAGGTCACACTGAGGGTGGCCGTATAAACAACTTAAACACTGTTACAAATATGCGCCACACTGTGAACCCACACCAAACAAGAATGACAAAACACATTTCGGGAGAACATCCGCACCGTAACAGAACATAAACACAACAGAACAAATACCCAGAACCCCTTGCAGCACTAACTCTTCCGGGACGCTACAATATACACCCCCCGCTACCTCCTGATGGTTGATTATATGACCGAAATAAACGTATTTAATTCATAAGCCTCAGATATAAACGTTGTCAAATATGTTATTGTGCCGCCCTTGATATGTAGGAATATCTTGGCTTTACCCTAACACCTTTCCTTGATCAAACACTCGAAAAAATGTCTTCTTGTCCACAGGTTTATTGACTGTAAAACGGGTCAAACTAAAAACATACAAGCAGAAAGGATGCTCACATTAAAGACACGCACGCATAATACAATAACAAATGTGTGTAATGAAGAAACACCACAAAATATGTATGTTGAGCACTCTACAGCAAACATAAAACGTCCCAAATGACATCAAAGCCAACAAATTTTACACCACAATCAAATAATAACATATTACTCAACGATACATACCGATGATACTTTGTTTGGCATGAGAATTGAGCAAATATGTTTAGTTTTTTCAATCTCCTCATGCTTTCTCAGGGAGAGCATGCCCCAAATTCCAAGCTGCAGTTTTGAGGCATGTTAAAAAAATAAAAAGCACTTTGTGACTTCAATAATAAATATGCCAGTGCCATTTGGCATTTTGTTTCCATAACTTGAGTTGATTTATTTTGGAAAACCTTGTTACATCCAGGGGGAGTTCCACTAACCACGTTAAACCCAGATTCCGATCTAACAAAGGTCTTAACTCATTCTCCTTCTATGCCACATCAATATGGAATGTACTCCCAACAGGTGTAAAAGAAAGGGCATCTCTATCCTCCTTCAAAACCGCACTAAAAGAACACCTCCAGTCAACTTCAACCCTTGACTAACACCCTCCCCCCTCCACATCCCCGGATTGTAAATAACCAAATGTATATACTTGTTCTTTTGCTTTCTGAACTCACTATGTTCTCTGCTCGCTGTACATATCCTACCAAGTCAGACCTACACTGTTTCAATGTCCATTTCTCGGATGATGCAATTGTTGATGACTGAAGTGCTGATATCAACCAAACCCTCCTCATACCACGCCCCGGATTGTAAATAATGTAAATAATTCAATGCATATACTCTGATGATTAACTTGTGTGATGACTGTATTGTGATGATAGTATATATTTGTACCATGAATTGATTAACGTGGACCCCGACTTAAACAAGTTGAAAAACTTATTCGGGTGTTACCCTTTAGTGGTCAATTGTACGGAATATGTACTTCACTGTGCAATCTACTAGTGTACAGCTCTGGTAATGGGTACATTCACACCCACCTGCACAAATGTACTTCAAAATGTAACAATCAAAATAAATATGACTTTTTTTTGTTTACTAGGGCATGCATATATAATATGCATTAGATTGACCATGTAAAATCAATGATAATAATAAAACCTTACAAATTCAATAGGTCCTTATGTCCCATTGCATAAGGACTCCCTTTGGGAGTCCTTATGCAATGGGCCATGCGGGCCCTAATAAAAAGGAGATGCTTGGAAATAGCATAAAAATGCCCAAAAAACTTGGAAAAACGTGATCCATAGCGTTACTTTTTGGTGTAACCATCATGAGCGTTCTGTTCAGGTATATTTCTTTTATATTTTGATAAATCATCATATTTATGTATTACTAAATTTAAACAGGTATTGATCAATCTTTAAGCTGTGTGTATTTGATTTCGGTTTGCTTTTGACATCTTATTTAGAATTGTAGTTGAAACTTTTACAACCTTGTGTTGCGCTCATGATGGCGTAACCAAACTAGACATTGAATACCGTATTTTCCGCACTATAAGGCGCACCTAAAAACCACAAATTTTCTCAAAAGCTGACAGTGCGCTTTATAACCCGGTGCGCTCTATATATGGATTAATATTACGATTCATTTTCATAAAGTTTCGATCTCGCAACTACGGTAAACAGCCGCCATCTTTTTTCCCGGTAGAACAGGAAGCGCTTCTTCTTCTACGCAAGCAACCGCCAAGGTAAGCACCTGCCCCCATAGAACAGGAAGCGCTTCTTCTTCTACTGTAAGCAACCACCCGCCCGCGTAGAAGAAGAAAAAGCGCGCAGATATTACCTACGTTTCATTTCCTTTGTGTGTTTACATCTGTAAAGACCACAAAATGGCTCCTACTAAGCGACAAGGATCCGGTTCATGAAAAGACGCAATCTCTCCATCCGCACACGGATTACTATTTCACAGCAACTGATATTCCTGTGAACCGCACTGTGGATACAACGGGAGCACGTACGGTGAATATTCGCACCACAGGGAATGAGAAGTCATCCTTCACTGTGGTTCTAGCTTGCCATGCTAATGGCCAGAAACTTCCACCCATGGTGATATTCAAAAGGAAGACCTTGCCAAAAGAGACCTTTCCAGCCGGCGTCATCATAAAAGCTAACTCGAAGGGATGGATGAAGAAAAGATGAGCGAGTGGTTAAGGTAAGTTTAAGTTTACGCGAAGAGGCCGGGTGGCTTTCTTCACGCAGCTCCGTCCATGTTGATATACGATTCCATGCGCGCCCACATCACGCTGGTTTTAATATATTATTAAAGTTTGACTGACCTATCTGACTGTTTTTTTGACATTCCTTTAGCGCAGTTAGATACGGCTTATAACACGGGGGCGTCTTATAGGTGGACAAAGTTTTGAAATATGCCGTTCATTGAAGGCGCGGCTTATAACCCAGGGCGCCTTATGGTGCGGAAAATACGGTATTTCAACATATGAAATGTAACTTACTTCACCAATTGTTATTTATTTACTTATTTTTATTGTGATTACTTATGGAGTATATTGTGAATACATTGAGAACAGGAAGTGAACAAAAGTTTTAGCAACTGTTATGTAAAAGAAAAGGGGTAGGATTAAATAAGCTCTGCTTCTTCCTACTCCTTTTCGGGCATGATGTAAAATGAAATGATGTGAAATTGTGTGATGTATTATGATGTATACTTGCATGTTCGAAATAAACCCAAACTCAATTATCCTATTCAAAATGACAAAATGATTAATATTGTGATGGTCCCGGTTTCAAAACAATGCGCTACTGACCTGCTTTATTGACGACATAGTGTTGCACTTGCACTTGCATAAGCATGCTTAACGTCGCCGAGCAACAGACGTCTAAAAAGTGGACTTTACAAGTCAAAGTAGGTTGAAAAAGTGCAAGTTTGGCAGTGTTGCTAGCAGCTAGCTAACATGCTAGTAGCTCCGACCAGCCCACGCCGCGCGCTTTCTCCGCCTCTAAAGCGGATCATCGTGCCGGGTCTCTCTAAGCTGTTAGCCGGCGCCAACCGGCCGGGCTCGGTCAAACTGTCAACTTTAATCGCGATACACGCTAAATATCGCCGAGGCGTGAGTTTTAACAGTCTTATCCTCGCGGTGACGGAGCTAGCATGCTAACGTTAGCCGCCGGCGCCACTCACCTCTTTGAGTGAAGGCGAGGAAGTCTGCACGGAGGCGACGTAGCGGTCAACTTCAGTCTTACTTCGACGCATGTCTGCCGAATTAAAGGTGGCAGGGAACACGAGTGTTGCCTGGACATCAAAAGAGGAGGTCGACTTAACAGCGCATGATAAATATTGCGCAGTCTCGCTCGGTATCTACGTCAAATGGCAGGGGTGGTCACGTGGGAAGGGGGGGCGGAGCTCTGACTTGAATCCGGCTCCCCGGCCAATGAGAGCGCGGCATTCCGCGTGACGCACTTTCTTTCTTTTTTTTTTTTGCCAAGGGGCGGGGCTCCACTTTTGGGATATTTAAGGCGACAATTGTGTCATACTTGCCAACCCTCCAGAATTTTCCGGGAGACTCCCGAAATCCAGCGCCTCTCCCCAAAACCTCCCGGGACAAATATTCTCCCGAAAATCTCCCGATTTTCAGCCGGAGCTGGAACCCAAGCCCCCTCTCCAGCTCCATGCGGACCTGAGTGAGGACAGCCTTTTTTCATGACGGGAGGACAACAGGGTGACAAGAACTAAATCATCCAGACTAGAGATAAATTGTATTATTATGTTTATTTTACCTAAAAATAAATATATTTATTAATAAAAAAATAAATAAATTTTTACTATATTTTGCTAAAAACATCAAAATTAATTGTATTTTTATTTTTTTGTGAATTCTACATTAAAATAAACATATTTGAAATAATTGATTTTAAATTATCATAATAATTCATTTAAAATGACCATAATTAATTATTAAAATAATTGCTGCTATATGTATATATATATATGTATATATATATATATATATATATATATATATATATATATATATATATATATATATATATATATACACCTCCTAGGTAACACATGAGCCAATCACCACGCCCCTACGCCAGCCTGTACCCACCCACTCTGTGCCCTATATAAACCATGGTATGCGAATGCTCCCATTAAAATCTCCTGATGATTGAGGGTACCCCCCCTCATGAAACAGGCCTTTAGAGATGAAATAGTCTTGTGATTTTTTTCCCCACACATACATATATATATATATATATATATATATATATATATATATATATACATATATATATATATATATATGTATATATATATGTGTGTGTATATATATATATATATATATATATATATATGTGTGTATGTATATATATATATATATATATATATATATATATATATATATATATATATATATATATATATATATATATATATATATATATATATATATATATATGTCTTAATAAGGTTATCCAAAAAATAGTGCTCGATACCGTAGTAGAGCGCAATATATGTATGTTTCATGAGGGGGGGTTCCCTCAATCATCCCTCAATCTCCTGATGATTGAGGGAACCCCCCCTCATGAAACAGGCCTGTAGAGATGAAATAGTCTTGTGATTTTTTCCCACACATACATATATATATATATATATATATATATATATATATATATATATATATGCACTGCTTAAATTTGTCAGGTATTTTGTGTTTTCAGGAAACTTCATTAAATGTGTTTATAAAAAAACAATTGTTTTCTAAATATATATATATATATATATATGTATGAAATACTTGACTTGGTAAATTCTAGCTGTCAATATACTCCTCCCCTCTTAACCACGCCCCCAACAACGCCCCGCCCCACCCCCGACCACGCCCCCACCCCCCACCTCCCGAAATCGGAGGTCTCAAGGTTGGCAAGTATGAATTGTGTTCTAAAATATTGCAACTTTGTTTTCTCATGTTTCCACTTCCTGCCTATAAAATGACATTTTTTTACAGTCAAAACGTTACATTGTTACATATTTATTTCAATATTTCCACTTCATAAAATAACAGCTTTATTTTCCGTTTTTCTAATAAACGAGACATGTTTGACGAATGTTGTCAATAAGAACATACTCAGAAGACTTACATATTATGAACCATACTAATATTTCACTACAGCTTTTGTACTTATTTACAGTATTTCAATTTGACTTTTTAATTTTATAAGAGGGAGGTATTTGGAGATGATACATATTTCTCGGTTGTTATAATGGTCTGTTAAAGCAGGATGTACGACTTTTTAAAATGTACTTGAATAACTAAGTGCATTATTCAACATTTGTACAATTTGCATGAATGCAATAGTTAGTTTATTCTTCTGGCTAGCTTTTATCTTTACATTTACTTCTACTATATATATATATATATATATATATATATATATATATATATATATATATATATATATATATATATATATATATATATATATGCAGTAGCAGTTCATTTGGTATGCAGTAGAAGTAAATGTAAAGATAATACATATATATATATATATATATATATATATATATATATATGTATATATATATATAAATTTTAGAAAACAATTGTTTTTTTATAAACAAATTTAATGAAGTTTCCTGAAAACACAAAATACCTGACAAATTTAAGCAGTGCATATATATATATATATATATGTATATATATATATATATATATATATATATATATATATATATATATATATATATATATATATATATATATATATGCACTGCTTAAATTTGTCAGGTATTTTGTGTTTTCAGGAAACTTCATTAAATTTGTTTATAAAAAAACATATATATATATATATATATATATATATATATACATATATATACATATATATATATATATATATGCACTGCTTAAATTTGTCAGGTATATATATATATATATATATATATATGCACTGCTTAAATTTGTCAGGTATTTTGTGTTTTCAGGAAACTTCATTAAATTTGTTTATAAAAAAACAATTGTTTTCTAAAATTTTTAAAAATAATTATAACTCTACATTTAAACACTCTCTACCTCTAACAACCAAAAAGCTGTAAAAACGATGATGTTGTGTTCCAAATTTAAATTATTTACTGAACTTGTGTGAGCCTGTGGCTTTGCACTTTGTTTTATATATATATATATATATATATTTATTTTTTATTTTTTTTGTTTTGTTTTTGTTTGATTGATTGAAACTTTTATTAGTAGATTGCACAGTACAGCACATATTCCGTACAATTGACCACTAAATGGTAACACATATATATATATATATATTTATATATATATATATATATATATATATATATATATATATATATGTATACAGTATATATATATATATATATATATATATATATATATATATATACAGTATATATATATATATATATTTATTTATATATATTTTGCTTTCTATTTTAGTTACTTTATTGAGTTTACAACCCACCGCTGTTTTGTACTGTTTTTTGTACTTATTTTGATTATTATTATTTCTCAATTGTTTGTAAATGTTGCAAGACAGAAATTACCAGGAAAAAAGGAAATGACAATTATCTTTATGAAGTTACCCAATTGTTGGGTTAATATTTATGAAGTTACCCAATGGTTGGGTTAATATTAATGAAGTTACCCAATGGTTGGGTTAATATTAATGAAGTTACCCAATGATTGGGTTAATATGTACGTATCTTTTAAGCAAATTGTATGAAAGTATCGTCTAAGTTGTTATCGTAGCAATGTGGGTTTGGTTTATTGTGTGACAATTTGGTTTTGTGTGTTTGGTATTGGAGAGAGAGACATGTGTCACAAAAACAAAAAAATAGAGGCAATTTAAATAATTGTTTATTAAGCAGAGCAGAGTACATTCATATACAAAGTAATGGATTACTTCCCATTCAAGTACACAACATGTTTATGTGATTGCCAAGCAACGTGCAGAAAAAACAATAACAACTCAGTCAAATATATTTTCTTCAGTGTGGAATAATGATTAATACTCGTTTAAAGCAATACAGTATATATTATGTCGTGAAAATACTCAAATGATCTGCTTGCTATAAATTGTGAAATGCAGAACAAAAACACTCGGGGGGTGAATTCTTGGGGTGACGATTCGATTCAGAATTGATTCTTATTTAAGATTGATTCTTGCAATGTATTCCTATAAACGTCTTTCAAAATTGATTAGTAAAAAAAATATTTAAAAAATATATTTTTAATCAATCTTTGAACATTTAGAATAAGAAAAATAAGAATCAAGATTTGGATGTGAATACATTTTTTTGTGCACCCCATACGATTCAGAATCGAATCGATTCTCCAAACAACAATTGAAAATTTTTAGTTTTTAATTGATTTTTTAAAATTAGGAATTGAGATGAATACTGTGGAGGGAGGCGTGGCCTGTGGGCCTGCAGTTAAGCGGGGTGTGCCAGGACCGGCCTCGAAGTCAGCGACAGGTGCGTAGATGGCCCACCTGGGCTTTGTTATCTAATCACCTGTCTCTCTGTATAAGTAGCAACCGGGAGGAGAGACATTGTTGGAGCTGGGGGAGAGCGAGAGCATGACAAACATTCACAAAAAGACGATTGCTGAAAAGCACTGAGACTTGTTTGGAAAAATAAAACTGTCTTGTAACAATGAAACGGGCTCGCCTGGAAATGCTCGGTGGTCTGGAGGCCCCACTGGAAGCAACTTCCACAATTTGGCGCCCAACGTGGGGCCTCCAGACCACCGAACATTTCCAGGCGAGCCTGTTTCATTGTTACAAGACAGTTTCATTTTTCCAAACAAGTCTCTTAGTGTTTTTCAGCAATTGTCTTTTTGTGAATGTGGGCCATCTACACACCTGTCGCTGACTTCGAGGCCGGTCCTGGCACACCCCGCTTTGCTGCAGGCCCGCAGGCCACGCTCCCCTCCACAAATACAAATCGCGATTTGGATGTGAATTAATTTTTTTTGTGTGAATCTTCTAAAGAACGTATTTTTAAAAATGTATTCTTGGGGGAAAAAAAAAGAAAAAAAAAAGTTTCCTTTTTTTTGATCAATTAAAAAAAAATTAAGAATTGCATTAGAATCAATTCAAATCAGAATATAAATCGAGATTTATATTTTTGTACACCCTGAATTAGGGATGTCCGATAATGGCTTTTTTGCCGATATCCGATCTTAATTACCGATACCAACCGATACCGATATATACAGTCGTGGAATTAACACATTATTATGCCTAATTTGGACAACCAGGTATGGTGAAGATAAGGTCCTATTTAAAAATAATAATAAAATAAAATAAGATAAAATTTTTTTTTTAAAAAGTCTTGAATAAAAAAGAAAGTAAAACAATATAAACACAGTTACATAGAAACTAGTAATTAATGAGTAAAATTAACTGTTGAAGGTTAGTACTATTAGTGGACCAGCACAATCATGTGTGCTTACGGACTGTATCCCTTGCAGACTGTATTGATATATATCAGGGGTGCTCATTACGTCGATCGCGAGCTACTGGTCGATCGTGGAGGGTGTGTCAGTCGATCACCAGCCAGGCATTAAAAAAATAGTCCTAAAAATGAGCGATCATAAATCTTCACTATGACGTCACTTTCGTCACTTGATTGACATTCGAGGGTCTTCTGAGATGACGCTGGCTGCTGCCAGCTCATTAAAATGACCGACTGGAAGGCGAGAAACACTTTATTTCAACAGACTCTGGCGCCATACCTGTCGTCAAAACTCTAAAGACCGACTGCACAGTTGCACAATAAAAGCGCTTCTTCATCCTGCCTGCGCTACCAAAATAAGAGTCTCAGAAAGCTGGCGTGCACAAGCTAGCAAGCTACGGAGTTTGCCGACAATGTATTTCTTGTAAAGTGTATACAAAGGAGTACGGAAGCTGGACAAATAAGATGCCAAAAACCAACCACTTTCATGTGGTATTGGACAGAAAGGAGGACTTTTTTTCTCCTCCATTCGAAAATGCGGACGTTATCATCACCACTGTCTGATTCCAATCAATGCAAGTCATCACAATCAGGTAATACACCAACTTATATTCGTGTCTTCATGAAAGAAAGGAATCTATATGTGTTAAACATGCTTGTATTATCTTTAAACACGTTTAACTTATTAACAATATTAACTATATGTGTTAAACATGCTTGCATTATCATTAAACATCTTTAACTTGTTAACAATATTAACTATATGTGTTGAACTGTCAGGACTTGATCTTTGGAGTTTGCTTTTCCGGGATGCAACGGAAAGTTGGCACGGGCGAGACGGGAATGGAGGTACATGATTTATTTAATATATCAAAAAAAAGTACAAACGAAAACGCGCACAGTGGCGGATAATAAACTATGAAACCAAAAGACTATAGCAAAAAGTACAAATGAAAAGCACGCACAGTGGCGGAGAATAAACTATGAAAAACAAAAAGATTATAAACATGGAACAAAAACTTACTTGGCTTGGACAAAAAAGGAGCAGCGTGAACATGGACATGAAACAATGGACGGAGCATAAATGTGGTGTGAGGTCGTCAGGCCGAACAACAGAAAATGAATGAACTTAAATACTATGGACATGATTAACGAAAACAGGTGCGTGACTCAAGACGTGAAACAGGTGCGTGACGTGACAGGTGAAAACTAATGGTTGCTATGGTGACCAGACAAGGGAGTGAAAAGACAGAAACTAAACAAAACATGACTTAAAACAAAACATGATAATACAGACATGACATAAACATGCTTGTATTATCTTTAAACACCTTTAACTTGTTAACAATATTAACTATATGTGTTAAACATGCTTGCATTATCTTTAAACACCTTTAAGTTGTTAACAATATTAACTATATGTATTAAACATACTTGTATTTTCATTAAACACCTTTAATGTATTAACAATATTAACTATATGTGTTAAACATGCTTGTATTATCTTTAAACACCTTTAACTTGTTAACAATATTAACTATATGTGTTAAACATGCTTGCATTATCTTTAAACACCTTTAAGTTGTTAACAATATTAACTATATGTATTAAACATACTTGTATTTTCATTAAACACCTTTAATGTATTAACAATATTAACTATATGTGTTAAACATGCTTGTATTATCTTTAAACACCTTTAATTTGTTAACAAAAACATATGTTTCATAAATAAGTAAATATAAATTATACATATGAATGTGGTAGATCCCCACGACTTGATCAATTGAAAAGTAGCTCGCCTGCAGAAAAAGTGTGAGCACCCCTGATATATATTGATATATAATGTAGGAACCTACCAGAATATTAATAACAGAAAGAAACAACCCTTTTGTGTGAATGAGTGTAAATGGGGGAGGGAGGTTTTTTGAGGTCGGTGCACTAATTGTAAGTGTATCTTGTGTTTTTTTATGTTGATTTAAAAAAAAATGATACAAATGATACTGATAATAAAAAAAACGATACCACTAACATTTTAAAGCATTTATCTCAACCCTGAATCTTTGGGCACTGAACATTTCGATCCGGTCACGATTCTTAGTGTGATGATTCGAATCAGAAACGATTCCTCTTTTCAACAGGAGTTTGCATTGAGTTGTTCGGTATAAAAAATACAACACAACTTTTTCAAAACAGGTTAGAAAAAAACTCCTGGTTGCCTGGAAATATATTTGTTAAAAATTACTTCTCATAAAAAATAAAACAAATTTTTAAAAATCAGGAATCGAGATGAATAAGAATCACAATTCAGTGTAAATCGTTTTTTTTTGTGCAACCTAAAAATCCACCTGACCTGCTGGCTATGGAATGTGTGATTATAGTGGGTCAAATAAATGCACCTTTTATGGCAAATATACAATGTTTGCTCTCATGCGCTTGAACAGTATTTGTAGGGAGTTAGGGCAGGGAAGAACGTTCCTTGTGTTCCGTGCAGCAACAACACCTGCTGTTTGCAAATGTCACAGTCCTTCAAACAGTTGCCCTGAGATACAGCAGCCACTGTCTCACTGTAAGAGGACTGACTGTACACTGTGGCAACTCTTTGTCCATGCAGACTCAACTTAACTAAATAAATAGGTGGCAATTAGTCTTTCACTGACTTGAAACGCAATTAACAGGAAACATGGATCAATTAAGTCGATCGACACGTAGCACAAACACTAAAATGATATTCCAAGCCAATGCAGAGACATATAGTTTGCTAATAAACACAATACACATTAATAATACATGATATAGTCTTATTAAAGAGTGAGTAATAGGATTCAAAGGGGAACTGCACTTTTTTGGGGGAATTTTCTCGATCATTCTTTTTTTTCTATCCATTCTAAATCGTAAATAAACACTAGCAAAAGTCAGCCAACTATGGAGTCAACAGGAGTCGACTATAAAGCGCACCAAAAAGCCTCCATGAACGTTTTATATACACGCTGTAAGTCATGTAGTAACATTCATAATAACATGTAATATATACATGATTTTAGTATATATATGTCATGTAGTAACATTCATAATAACATGTAATACATACATGATGTAAGTACATATGTAGTATCTAGTAACATTCATAATAACATGTAATATATACATGATGTAAGTACATATGTAGTATCTAGTAACATTCATAATAACATGTAATATATACAAGATGTAAGTATATATGTCATGTAGTAACATTCATAATAACATGTAATATATACATGATGTAAGTATATATGTCATCTAGTAACATTCATAATAACATGTAATATATACATGATGTAAGTATATATGTAATGTAGTAACATTCATAATAACATGTAATATATACATTATTTAAGTATACATGTCATGTAGTAACATTCATAATAATGTACTATTTACATAGTTTGATCATTTTAAGCATACGTCGGCGTATCAATTTCACAGACGCATCACAACGTTCACTTTCCCTTCAACAACAATAACACTACTAATCATGCCAGACTTCATGAGAGACAACAAAGACTACTTTGGGACAAATGATGATCCAGAACCTTATATTTTTGAGACTGAATATAAGGAGGATGATCTACACGTTTTATACTACTTTGGGACAAATGATGATCCAGAACCTTATATTTTTGAGCCTGAATTTAAGGAGGATGAGCTACAAGTTTTATACTACTTTGGGACAAATGATGATCCAGAACCTTATATTTTTGAGACTGAATATAAGGAGGATGATCTACAAGTTTTAGAAGCTGTGTGCTAAACAGATGCAGCTTTAGTGAAACACTAAGCATCATGTAGCAGTATTGCTAAGTGCTAAACAAGATGTACAAACTATCAACATAATAAAACAGTCACTTACTGTATAATGTCTGCTCCCACTGGGATACAGACTGATGGGATATTTATATTTTCCCGTTTAGATGAATAATTAATCATAATCCTTACATAGGGTTAAAAATTAGTTTTTTTTTCGTGTCTTTCGGGTCTAAGTTGGACGTCAAAGTTGACCAATTTGTGGGTTTATGTCCACAACCTTCTACTATCCAGGTGAGAGGCATGACTTATAATCTAGAATTAACTTTCACCAACTCAGAGGCGATGCAGCAGCTCAATATGTCAATATAGCAGCGTCGCTAAAAATAAACAATATTGCTAATACTTGGTTAATATTCAGGTCATGACTAGGGCTGCAACAACTAATCGACTAAATCGATTAAAATCGATTATAAAGTAAATTAAAAGGCAATTTAAAAAAATATTTTTTTTTAATTTAAAATTTTTATTTTAAATTTTTTTTTTTAAATAAACCTTTATTTATAAACTGCAACATGTACAAACAACTGAGAAACAATAATCAAAATAAGTATGGTGGCATTATGCTGTTTTTTTTTCCAATAAAATACTGGAAAGGATAGAAATGTAGTTTGTGTGTTTTATCCGATTAATAATCGATTAATCGAAGTAATAATCGACAGATTAATCGATGATCAAATTAATGGTTAGTTGCAGCCCTAGTCATGACATGTAAATTAGAGTATTGTTGGTGGTTTTTGGATGTTTTTTTTAGAGAACTTTATGAATCAAGTACCCCCCATTAGCTGCATTGTTAGCTGACTTTTGCTAGTGTTTATTTACGACTTAGAATGCATAAAAATAGAGAAATGTGTTCTGGTCTTACATAAAGATTGTGAATGATAGACAGCATTTTAAAAAAAGGGCAGTTCCCCTTTGAACAAAAACGTGTTTTCTTCATTTTTCTTTGGACTCCTTGAATATAGAAGAGCATCATCAGTGACATCATCATGTGTGACAATGAATATAGAAGAGCATCATCAGTGACATCATCATGTGTGACAATGAACATAGAAGAGCATCATCAGTGACATCATCATGTGTGACAATGAACATAGAAGAGCATCATCAGTGACATCATAATGGGTGTTTACTTCCTGGCCAGGGTTTCAGACAACTTCTTCAGTCTCTTCTTCAGCTCCAGAGGGAACTTCTCATAGCACTTCTTGCAGACTGGCTTCATGTCAAACTCCACAAACTTGTTCCTGGGAGGGAAACATGCCAACAGCAGTTATTCACCTCTCTCTATGTGGAACTAATAACATAACACTTCACTCTTTGTCATAATTAACCTGTCTGTCTGTCAAATACATACTACATACTATATATATATATATATACATACTAATGAACCTACCTGTCTGTCAGTCAAATACATACTACATACTATATATATATATATATACATACGAATGAACCTACCTGTCTGTCAGTCAAATACATACTACATACTATATATATATATATATACATACGAATGAACCTGTCTGTGTGTGTTTTCCTTCATGAATAATGACAGGATGTACTCCTGCTGGTTGTAAACACCTTGCCAAGGTTTGAGGCCCGAGTGTATCAGACTTACAGTATGCTATCATACTTTATCAACACAAAGGAGATACAGTATTCCTTTTAACGTCATCAACAATGTTGCATGCTGACAAGAATGTCAGACAAACTGTAGAAAATGTAGAGCAGAGGTGTCCAACATTTTTGACCTGGGGGGCACATTGGGCTAGAAACATTTGGTCAGGGGTTAGATGACAGCATATATATATATATATATATATATATATATATATATATATATATATATATATACATATATATATGTGTATATACTGTGTATATATATATACAGGTAAAAGCCAGTAAATTAGAATATTTTGAAAAACTTGATTTATTTCAGTAATTGCATTCAAAAGGTGTAACTTGTACATTATATTTATTCATTGCACACAGACTGATGCATTCAAATGTTTATTTCATTTAATTTTGATGATTTGAAGTGGCAACAAATGAAAATCCAAAATTCCGTGTGTCACAAAATTAGAATATTACTTAAGGCTAATACAAAAAAGGGATTTTTAGAAATGTTGGCCAACTGAAAAGTATGAAAATGAAAAATATGAGCATGTACAATACTCAATACTTGGTTGGAGCTCCTTTTGCCTCAATTACTGCGTTAATGCGGCGTGGCATGGGGTCGATGAGTTTCTGGCACTGCTCAGGTGTTATGAGAGCCCAGGTTGCTCTGATAGTGGCCTTCAACTCTTCTGCGTTTTTGGGTCTGGCATTCTGCATCTTCCTTTTCACAATACCCCACAGATTTTCTATGGGGCTAAGGTCAGGGGAGTTGGCGGGCCAATTTAGAACAGAAATACCATGGTCCGTAAACCAGGCACGGGTAGATTTTGCGCTGTGTGCAGGCGCCAAGTCCTGTTGGAACTTGAAATCTCCATCTCCATAGAGCAGGTCAGCAGCAGGAAGCATGAAGTGCTCTAAAACTTGCTGGTAGACGGCTGCGTTGACCCTGGATCTCAGGAAACAGAGTGGACCGACACCAGCAGATGACATGGCACCCCAAACCATCACTGATGGTGGAAACTTTACACTAGACTTCAGGCAACGTGGATCCTGTGCCTCTCCTGTCTTCCTCCAGACTCTGGGACCTCGATTTCCAAAGGAAATGCAAAATTTGCATGGTTGGGTGATGGTTTGGGGTACCATGTCATCTGCTGGTGTCGGTCCACTCTGTTTCCTGAGATCCAGGGTCAACGCAGCCGTCTACCAGCAAGTTTTAGAGCACTTCATGCTTCCTGCTGCTGACCTGCTCTATGGAGATGGAGATTTCAAGTTCCAACAGGACTTGGCGCCTGCACACAGCGCAAAATCTACCCGTGCCTGGTTTACGGACCATGGTATTTCTGTTCTAAATTGGCCCGCCAACTCCCCTGACCTTAGCCCCATAGAAAATCTGTGGGGTATTGTGAAAAGGAAGATGCAGAATGCCAGACCCAAAAACACAGAAGAGTTGAAGGCCACTATCAGAGCAACCTGGGCTCTCATAACACCTGAGCAGTGCCAGAAACTCATCGACTCCATGCCACGCCGCATTAACGCAGTAATTGAGGCAAAAGGAGCTCCAACCAAGTATTGAGTATTGTACATGCTCATATTTTTCATTTTCATACTTTTCAGTTGGCCAACATTTCTACAAATCCCTTTTTTGTATTAGCCTTAAGTAATATTCTAATTTTGTGACACACAGAATTTTGGATTTTCATTTGTTGCCACTTCAAATCATCAAAATTAAATGAAATAAACATTTGAATGCATCAGTCTGTGTGCAATGAATAAATATAATGTACAAGTTACACCTTTTGAATGCAATTACTGAAATAAATCAAGTTTTTCAAAATATTCTAATTTACTGGTTTTTACCTGTATATATATCCATCCATCCATTTTCTACCGCTTATTCCCTTTGGGGTCGCGGGGGGCGCTGGAGCCTATCTCAGCTACAATCGGGCGGAAGGCGGGGTACACCCTGGACAAGTCGCCACCTCATCGCAGGGCCAACACAGATAGACAGACAACATTCACACTCACATCCACATACTCGGGACCATTTTAGTGTTGCCAATCAACTTATCCCCAGGTGCATGTCTTTGGAGGTGGGAGGAAGCCGGAGTACCCGGAGGGAACCCACGCAGTCACGGGGAGAACATGCAAACTCCACACAGAAAGATCCCGAGCCCGGGATTGAACCCAAGACTACTCAGGACCTTCGTATTGTGAGGCAGATGCACTAACCCCTCTTCCACCGTGCTGCCCATATATACATATATATATATATATATATATATATATATATATATATATATATATATATATATATATATATATATATATATATATATATATATATATATATTTACACACATATATATACACACGCATATATATATACACACATGTATACACACATGACATTCTTCCTGCCCTGACCTTTGGCCTTTGTGCGGTCAAAAAGGTGGACCACACTAAAGAGGGTCTTGCCCCCAAAATGAGCAAAACCCAGGCCTGCTTCCAGCGTGTAAATACTACCTTGATGTTTACTTTACCTCCACTGTGAGCTGACTCTTGCTAAGGCTTATGTAGGAGTTAGAATGCATGTGAAAGATGGAGCAGGTGAAGAGGACAGACTGACCAAGAGAAGGAAAGAAGGAAGGATCACAGACACATGGGAATCAAAGGTTTCTTCTTTTTCTCCTTGGAGTCTCGCTCACGCTTTGCCAGGCGGCGTTTCATGTCGTCTGGGAGACGCTCGTAGCAGTACTTGCACACCGGCTTCAGGTCCACCTCCACAAACTTATCCCTGACACACCGCAGAGGAAGCATGGAGAGGAAGGAGCAACATGGAGGACCACACACACAACAAGGACAAGAGTTGAAGAGAAACAGGTCAAGAGTAGGACTTGATACAAACAAGCGGGCAGGTGCAGGTGCAGGTGCAGGTGCAGGTGCAGGTGCAGGTGCAGGTGCAGGTGCAGGGAAAACATGTATGAAAAGCTGAGAGTGGACATGCAAATAGGAAGAAGAAGCTCAAGATATTTGCACTGGACTGAAGTCATGTGACTTACCTGAGTGTAGTCATGTGACTTACTTGAGTGTAGTCATGTGACTTACTTGCATACTTGCCAACCTTGAGACCTCCGATTTCGGGAGGTGGGGGTGGGGGGCGTGGTCGGGGGTGGGGCGGGGGCGTGGTTGGGGGCGTGGTTAAGATATATATATATATATAAGAAATACTTGACTTTCAGTGAATTCTAGCTATATATATATATATCTTATTACATATATATATATATATATATATATATATATATATATATATATATATATATATCCATCCATCCATTTTCTACCGCGTATTCCCTTCGGGGTCGTGGGGTAAAATAAATACTTGAATTTCAGTGTTCATTTATTTACACATATACACACACATAACACTCATCTCCTCATTGTTGAGTTAAGGGTTGAATTGTCCATCCTTGTTCTATTCTCTGTCACTATTTCAGAACACACACATTATACAAATATACATTATAAAATCAATAAGAAAACGGGAGCTGTAATTTGGGAGTCTGAATTAGGATCAGAAGTTCCTATATAAACATTGCGCACTCACGTCGCCATTTTGTATTGATTACTGCAGCTGTGCACTGGATTCATTCACAAATACAAACTACAACTCACAAACACTTTAGAGTTAGGCTCCACCATCAGAATGTGTACTTAAACTTATAAAGATCACATGGATATTATTCAGTGAGTTGATTCACCAAAACTAACCTGTTATACAGGAGGAAAAAGCACACAGGACGTTTCAATTGTTCACAGACTGGTCGCGCTCATCAGAATGACAAGACACTTCCGGTCTGCAGGTGATAGCATTCAATTGGGAAGAAACGCCCTACTGCCCCCTACTGACCAATGTGAATACTGATAAATGTGTAATGACAGCTCCAAAAACGAATTCAAACCACAAAATAAAATAAATCAATCAACACAAAAATGTGACACATTATGGGTGGGTCACATATGCATGTACAGTAGATGGCAGTATTGTCCTGTTTAAAAGTGTCACAACATTGCTGTTTACGGCAGACAAACTGCTTTACGGGGGACGAAAACATGACTGCTGTTGTTGTGTGTTGTTGCCGCGCTGGGAGGACGTTAATGAAACTGCCTAACAATAAACCCACATAAGAAACCAAGAACTCGCCCTCCATCATTAGCTGTTTATATTGTGGGAAAGCGGACGTGAGAACAGGCTGTCAACACGTCACTCAGGTCCGCATGGAGCTGGAGGGGGCGTGGCCTCCAGCTCCGCCTGAATTTCGGGAGAAAATTTGTCCCGGGAGGTTTTCGGGAGAGGCGCTGAATTTCAGGAGTCTCCCGGAAAATCCGGGAGGGTTGGCAAGTATGCTTACTTGAGTGTGGTCATGTGACTTAGTGGAGTGTAGTCATGTGACTTAGTGGAGTGTAGTCATGTGACTTAGTGGAGTGTAGTCATGTGACTTACTTGAGTGTAGTCATGTGACTTAGTGGAGTGTAGTCATGTGACTTACTTGAGTGTAGTCATGTGACTTACTTGAGTGTAGTCATGTGACTTACTTGAGTGTAGTCATGTGACTTAGTAGAGTGTAGTCATGTGACTTACTTGAGTGTAGTCATGTGACTTAGTGGAGTGTAGTCATGTGACTTAGTGGAGTGTAGTCATGTGACTTAGTGGAGTGTAGTCATGTGACTTAGTGGAGTGTAGTCATGTGACTTAGTGGAGTGTAGTCATGTGACTTACTTGAGTGTAGTCATGTGACTTAGTGGAGTGTAGTCATGTGACTTAGTGGAGTGTAGTCATGTGACTTAGTGGAGTGTAGTCATGTGACTTAGTGGAGTGTAGTCATGTGACTTAGTGGAGTGTAGTCATGTGACTTAGTGGAGTGTAGTCATGTGACTTACTTGAGTGTGAGCTTGGTGTTGCAGGTGGAGCAAGAGAAGCAGTTGACACACCAAGCCTTGTTGAGGGCCGACACCACTGCAATACACCACATCATGTACTGTGTTATCACCTTGTATTACTGCACTACATTCATCTATTACTGCAATGCATTTATCAATTACTGCACTACATCTCTCAATTACTGCTGTAAATTTGTCAATTACTGCAGTATATTTATCATCTTGAATTACTGCAGTATATTTATCATCTTGAATTACTGCAGAATATTTATCATCTTGTATTACTGCAGTATATTTATCATCTTGAATTACTGCAGTATATTTATAATCTTGTATTACTGCAGTATATTTATCATCTTGCATTACTGCAGTATATTTATCATCTTGAATTACTGCAGTATATTTATAATCTTGTATTACTGCAGTATATTTATCATCTTGTATTACTGCAGTATATTTATCATCTTGTATTACTGCAGTATATTTATCATCTTGAATTACTGCAGTATATTTATAATCTTGTATTACTGCAGTATATTTATCATCTTGTATTACTGCAGTATATTTATCATCTTGTATTACTGCAGTATATTTATCATCTTGTATTACTGCAGTATATTTATCATCTTGTATTACTGCAGTATATTTATGAATTACTGCAGTATATTTATCACCTTGAATTACTGCAGTATATTTATCATCTTGTATTACTGCATTATATTTATCATCTTGTATTACTGCAGTATATTTATGAATTACTGCAGTATATCTATAAATTACTGCAGTATATTTATGTATTACTGCAGTATATCTATCATCTTGAATTACTGCAGTATATTTATGTATTACTGCAGTATATTTATGTATTACTGCAGTATATTTATCATCTTGAATTACTGCAGTATATGTATGTATTACTGCAGTATATTTATGAATTACTGCAGTATATTTATGAATTACTGCAGTATATCTATAAATTACTGCAGTATATTTATGTATTACTGCAGTATATTTATGTATTATTGCAGTATATTTATGAATTACTGCAATATATTTATCATCTTGTATTACTGCAGTATATTTATGAATTACTGCAGTATATCTATAAATTACTGCAGTATATTTATGTATTACTGCAGTATATTTATCATCTTGAATTACTGCAGTATATTTATGTATTACTGCAGTATATTTATCATCTTGAATTACTGCAGTATATTTATCATCTTGTATTACTGCAGTATATTTATCATCTTGAATTACTGCAATATATTTATGTATTACTGCAGTATTTTTATCATCTTGTATTACTGCAGTATATTTATCATCTTGAATTACTGCAGTATATTTATGTATTACTGCAGTATTTTTATCATCTTGTATTACTGCAGTATATTTATCATCTTGAATTACTGCAGTATATTTATGTATTACTGCAGTATATTTATCATCTTGAATTACTGCAGTATTTTTATCATCTTGTATAACTGCAATATATTTATCATCTTGAATTACTGCAATATATTTATGTATTACTGCAGTATTTTTATCATCTTGTATTACTGCAGTATATTTATCATCTTGAATTACTGCAGTATATTTATGTATTACTGCAGTATATTTATGAATTACTGCAGTATATTTATGAATTACTGCAGTATATCTATAAATTACTGCAGTATATTTATGTATTACTGCAGTATATTTATGTATTACTGCAGTATATTTATCATCTTGAATTACTGCAGTATATTTATGTATTACTGCAGTATATTTATGTATTACTGCAGTATATTTATCATCTTGAATTACTGCAATATATTTATGTATTACTGCAGTATTTTTATCATCTTGTATTACTGCAGTATATTTATCATCTTGAATTACTGCAGTATATTTATGAATTACTGCAGTATATCTATAAATTACTGCAGTATATTTATGTATTACTGCAGTATATTTATGAATTACTGCATTATATTTATGAATTACTGCAGTATATTTATGAATTACTGCAGTATATCTATAAATTACTGCAGTATATTTATGTATAACTGCAGTATATTTATCATCTTGTATTACTGCAGTATATTTATGTAATACTGCAGTATATTTATGTATTACTGCAGTATATTTATCATCTTGAATGACTTGCAAAGACAAACTTACCATCTCCTTCGATGACACGGTTGCAGTGGTAGCAAACATCTCCAAAGAGCTGAAAGAACAAAGACAGTTAGCGCTGACTAAGACAACAACAACATACTGTATATTATTAATATTGCACTGACCAAGACAACAACATACTGTATATTATTAATATTGCACTGACCAAGACAACAACATACTGTATATTATTAATATTGCACTGACCAAGACAACAACAACATACTGTATATTATTAATATTGCACTGACCAAGACAACAACATACTGTATATTATTAATATTGCACTGACCAAGACAACAACATACTGTATATTATTAATATTGCACTGACCAAGACAACAACAACATACTGTATATTATTAATATTGCACTGACCAAGACAACAACAACATACTGTATATTATTAATATTGCACTGACCAAGACAACAACAACATACTGTATATTATTAATATTGCACTGACCAAGACAACAACAACATACTGTATATTATTAATATTGCACTGACCAAGACAACAACAACATACTGTATATTATTAATATTGCACTGACCAAGACAACAACAACATACTGTATATTATTAATATTGCACTGACCAAGACAACAACATACTGTATATTATTAATATTGCACTGACTAAGACAACAACAACATACTGTATATTATTAATATTGCACTGACCAAGACAACAACATACTGTATATTATTAATATTGCACTGACCAAGACAACAACATACTGTATATTATTAATATTGCACTGACTAAGACAACAACAACATACTGTATATTATTAATATTGCACTGACCAAGACAACAACAACATACTGTATATTATTAATATTGCACTGACCAAGACAACAACATACTGTATATTATTAATATTGCACTGACCAAGACAACAACAACATACTGTATATTATTAATATTGCACTGACCAAGACAACAACAACATACTGTATATTATTAATATTGCACTGACCAAGACAACAACAACATACTGTATATTATTAATATTGCACTGACCAAGACAACAACATACTGTATATTATTAATATTAGTCAAAAACAATGCCAGCGGGACTCTTTGATGTTTTATTAAACACCACAAATGTGATCAGATCCATGCAAACGAGCACAAACTAAAGATAAATGTTTACATCAAAGTCAATAGAATGCTGGATTTATTTATATTGATATTTTCTATCTAAAATGTCTTTTCTCTTCATTTAAAATGCTAAAGGTGCTTTCATGGGAAAAGTAAAAAAATAGAAAAAAATATATAGAAATTCTGCAAGATTCTGCGGGTAAGTGGGGATTTTCTTTGGTCCACAAATCAATAAAAATAAAAAAAACAATTGAATAATGTATATACACAATTATATATATATATATACACAATTATATATATATATATATATATATATATATATATATATATATATATATATATATATATATATATATATATATATATATATATATATATTTATTCTAATATTAAAAACAAAAATTTTAAAATAAAAATTGTCTAACTCAAGACCCAGAGGCCAGATGTGGGCCTGCCACTTCATTTTATTTGGCCCTGGAAAGCCTGTAAATAATATGTATCAATAAAGTACTGTAACTTTTCTTACTAAATGTATTATTTCTTTCTATTTTGGGAGAAAAGTAATAAATGCACTCCATGTAATCGCAAATGATGTTAACTTAAATATAGTCTAATTATGCAAAAATATATTATCAAACATTCAAACCATTTAAAAAAATAAATAAAAATAAATACTAATAATAATGATTTCAAAGCAAGTTATCCATCAAATTGTGGGATGTAAAAGTAGCAATAGATTTCATGGTCAATTTGTGAAATTGACTGTGGTTTTTATAGCATTTTTCTCTAAATGAAAAAAAAACTGTTATTTTTTTACTGTAATAAACTGTGGTGCTGTTTTGGAATTTACAGTAATACCCCGAAAAATCTATAGTTGTTGATTTACCGTAAAAAAAACAAAAAAACTGGCAGCTCAGGTGCCAACATTTTACTGTAAAATTGCAGTTTTTTTTATTTACAGTAAAAAAACAAATGTAAATTTTACAGTAAAATTCTGGCAACTGAGCTGCTTTTTTTTTTTTTACCATAAAAACAGCAGTACTATTTTTCCATTTACAGTAAAATACACTACATTTTGAGGTGAAATTATTGCACCTTAGCATATATTTTTTTAAATTTTTGTTTAAAAAAACTAATGTAAATTTTACAGTAAAAATTCTGGTAACTGAACTGCTTTTTTTAACCATAAAAACCACAGTACTGTTTTTCCATTTACAGTAAAATACACTACATTTTGAGGTGAAATTATTGCAACTTAGCATTTTTTTTTTTACATTTTTGTTTAAAAAAAAAAAGAAGTAAATTTTACAGTAAAATTCTGGCAACTGAGCTGCTTTTTTTTTTTTTTTTACCATAAAAACCACAGTATTGTTTTTCCATTTACAGTAAAATACACTACATTTTGAGGTGAAATTATTGAAACTTAGCATATTTTTTTTCCCATTTTTGTTTGAAAATAAAAAAAGTAAATTTTACAGCAAAACTCTGGCAACTGAGCTGCTTTTTTTAACCATAAAAACAGCAGAACTGTTTTTCCATTTACAGTAAAATACACTACATTTTGAGGTTAAATTATTGCACCTTAGCATATTTTTTTGACATTTTTGTTTAAAAAAAAAAATTAAATTAAATTTTAAAGTAGAATTCTGGCAACTGAGCTGCTTTTTTTTAACCATAAAAACAGCAGTACTATTTTTCTATTTACAGTAAAATATACTACATTTTGAAGTGAAATTATTGCACCATAGCATATATATTTTTAAATTTTTGTTTAAAAACACAAATGTACATTTTACAGAAAAATTCTGGCAACTGAGCTGCTTTTTTTTTTCTTTTTCTTTTTTACCATAAAAACAGCAGTACTGTTCTTCCATTTACAGTGAAATACACTACATTTTGAGGTGAAATTATTGCAATTCAGCATTTTTTTTTTTACATTTTTGTTTAAAAAAAAAAAAGAAGTACATTTTACAGTACAATTCTGGCAACTGAGCTGTTTTTTTTTTACCATAAAAACCACAGTATTGTTTTTCCATTTACAGTAAAATACACTACATTTTGAGGTGAAATTATTGAAACTTAGCATATTTTATTTTCCATTTTTGTTTGAAAATAAAAAAAGTAAATTTTACAGCAAAACTCTGGCAACTGAGCTGCTTTTTTTAACCATAAAAACAGCAGAACTGTTTTTCCATTTACAGTAAAATACACTACATTTTGAGGTGAAATTATTGTACCTTAGCATTTTTTTTTTTTACATTGTTGTTTAAAAAAAAATTTTTTTTAAATTTTAAAGTAAAATTCTGGCAACTGAGCTGCTTTTTTTTAACCATAAAAACAGCAGAACTGTTTTTCCATTTACAGTAAAATACACTACATTTTGAGGTGAAATTATTGTACCTTAGCATTTTGTTTTTTTACATTGTTGTTTAAAAAAAAAAAAAAAAAGTAAATTTTAAAGTAAAATTCTGGCAAGTGAGCTGCTTTTTTTTAACCATAAAAACAGCAGTACTGTTCTTACATTTACAGTAAAATACACTACATTTTGAGGTGAAATTATTGCAACTTACCATATTTTTTTTACATTTTTGTTTAAAAAAACAAATGTAAATTTTACAGTAAAATTCTGGCAACTGAGCTGCCTTTTTTTTTTTTTTGCATAAAAACCACAGTACTGTTCTTCCATTTACAGTAAAATACACTACATTTTGAGGTGAAAATATTGCAACTTAGCATATTTTTTTTTCCATTTTTGTTTGAAAATAAAAAAAGTACATTTTACAGCAAAACTCTGACAACTGAGCTGCTTTTTTTTTAACCATAAAAACAGCAAAACTGTTTTTCCATTTACAGTAAAATACACTACATTTTGAGGTGAAATTATTGCACTTTAGCATATATTTTTTTTACATTTTTGTTTAAAAAAAAAAATATATATATTTTAAAGTAAAATTCTGGCAACTGAGCTGCATTTTTTTAACCATAAAAACAGCAGTACTGTTCTTCCATTTACAGTAAAATACACTACATATTGAGGTGAAATTATTGCACCTTAGCATATTTTCTTTTACATTTTTGTTTAAAAAAAAACAAAAAAACATTTTGAAGTAAAATTCTGGCAACTGAGCTGCCTTTTTTTTTTTTTACCATAAAAACAGCAGTACTGTTCTTCAATTTACAGTAAAATACACTACATTTTGAGGGGAAATTATTGCACCTTAGCATATTTTTTTTAAACTTTTGTTTAAAAATTATTATTTTTTTAATTTTAAAGTAAAATTCTGGCAACTGAGCTGCTTTTTTTTTTACCATAAAAACAGCAGTACTGTTCTTCCATTTACAGTAAAATACACTACATTTTGAGGTGAAATTATTGCAATTCAGCATTTTTTTTTTTACATTTTTGTTAAAAAAAAAAAAGAAGTAAATTTTACAGTAAAATTCTGGCAACTGAGCTGCTTTTTTTTTTTTTTTACCATAAAAACCACAGTACTGTTTTTCTATTTACAGTAAAATACACTACATTTTGAGGTGAAATTATTGCAACTTAGCATATTTTGTTTTCCATTTTTGTTTGAAAATAAAAAAAGTAAATTTTACAGCAAAACTCTGGCAACTGAGCTGCTTTTTTTAACCATAAAAACAGCAGAACTGTTTTTCCATTTACAGTAAAATACACTACATTTTGAGGTGAAATTATTGCACCTTAGCATTTATTTTTTTTACATTGTTGTTTAAAAAAAAATTTTTTTTTATTTTAAAGTAAAATTCTGGCAACTGAGCTGCTTTTTTTTAACCATAAAAACAGCAGTACTGTTCTTCCATTTACAGTAAAATACACTACATTTTGAGGTGAAATTATTGCAACTTACCATATTTTCTTTTACATTTTTGTTTAAAAAAAAACAAAAAAACATTTTGAAGTAAAATTCTGGCAACTGAGCTGCCTTTTTTTTTTTTTTACCATAAAAACAGCAGTACTGTTCTTCAATTTACAGTAAAATACACTACATTTTGAGGGGAAATTATTGCAACTTAGCATATTTTTTTTTATATTTTAGTTTGAAAAAAAAAAAATTAATAAAATGCATTTAAAAAAATGGTGTAATAATAGTATTCACTGTTAGTGGGGCCAAACATAACTGCGATGTGGCCCTCAGTGAAAAGGACTTTGCCACCTGCACCTGCTGGCAACATCCGGTTTCTACAACAGAAAGTCTTAGGTTGGGTACTACCTGGTTGTAGTGGGTCTCACAGTACGCCAGGCCCTTGCGCTCGTAGTGACGGTGTCCCAGGAAGGGTTTCTCACACTTTGCACACACAAAATGCTGCAACACACCGACGGCCAAGAGCGCGCACACACACACACACACACACACACACACACACACACACACACACACACACACACACACACACACACACACACACACACACACGGTTAGCTGCACATCAAGACTGTCTGCCAGTCTCACTTCCAAAAGCTAAAGCAGAGATTAAAAACAGCATTTTTCAAATCCAACACATTGCTGCTGATTAGTAAGCAGGACTACTATCAGAAGCCAGGCACGAGCTCCACAGGCACGGACTCCACAGGCACGGACTCCACAGTTGCCGCGTTTCCCTCACCATGTCGAAGTGGGTCTCGCAATAAGCGTGACCGTCTCGCTCGTAAAACCTGTGGCCGTGAAATGCACGCTCGCACAGAGTGCAGACGTGGTGCTGCGTGAAAAGACACATTCTCAGGCGGGTGACATCATGGAGACAAAGTGGAGATAGAGCAGGTCAGGGTGATAAATATTAGTGTTGATTACTAGAGATGTCCGATAATGGCTTTTTTGCCGATGTTCAGATATTGTCCAAATCTTAATTACTGATTCCGATATCAAGCGATACCTGTCATGACTTGGTCCGGGGGTGTGTGCTTTTCCAGGATGCAACAGAAAGTTGGCTCGTGCGAGACGGGAATGAAGGTACATGATTTATTATTATCAAAAAAAAAAAGGAATAAATGAAAGCGCGCACAGTGGTGGAGAATAAACTATGAAACCAAAAGACTATAGCAAAAAAGTACAAACAAAAAACACGCACAATGGCGGAGAACAAACTATGAAACCAAAAAGACTATAAATATGGAACAAAAACTTACTTGGCTTGGGCAAAAATAGTTGCTTGAGGAATTGACATGGAAAGAAGTATCAGGCATGGACAGAGCATAAATGTGTTGAGGTCGTCAGGACGAACAACAGAAAATGAATGAACTTAAATACTATGGACATGATTAATGAAAGCAGGTGCGTGACTCAAAACGTGAAACAGGTGCGTGACGTGACAGGTGAAAACTAATGGTTGCTATGGTGACAAACAAGAGTGCACAATGAGTCCAAACGTGGAACAGGTGAAACTAATGGGTAATCATGCAAACAAGACAAGGGAGTGAAAAAGCCAGACAATACCGATATATACAGTGGTGGAATTAACACATTATTATGCCTCATTTTGTTGTGATGCCCTGCTGGATGCATTAAACAATGTAACAAGGTTTTCCAAAATAAATCAACTCAAGTTATGGAAAAAAAATTGAATTAAAAAAAAATTTTTTTTTTAACATGCCTCAAAACAGCAGCTTGGAATTTGGGACACGCCCTCCCTGAGAGAGCATGAGGAGGTTGAGGTGGGCAGGGGTGGGGGTGGGGGGTAGCAGGAGGCTCTACAAAGTGTTAATACTCTAAGTATTTACTACACACCGGCTGTTTGATTAAAACGTGCGCCCGAGTTGTAGTTTTCATTAGCGAATTTGGAGGTGTTGAAATTCCATCCATCCATCCATCCATCTTCTTCCGCTTATTCGAGGTCGGGTCGCGGGGGCAGCAGCCTAAGCAGGGAAGCCCAGACTTTCCTCTCCCCAGCCACTTCGTCCAGCTCCTCCCGGGGGATCCCGAGGCGTTCCCAGGCCAGCCGGGAGACATAGTCTTCCCAACGTGTCCTGGGTCTTCCCTGTGGCCTCCTACCGGTCGGACGTGCCCTAAACACCTCCCGAGGGAGGCGTTCGGGTGGCATCCTGACCAGATGCCCGAACCACCTCATCTGGCTCCTCTCGATGTGGAGGAGCAGCGGCTTTACTTTGAGCTCCCCCCGGATGACAGAGCTTCTCACCCTATCTCTAAGGGAGAGCCCCGCCACCCGGCGGAGGAAACTCATTTCGGCCGCTTGTACCCGTGATCTTGTCCTTTCGGTCATAACCCAAAGCTCATGACCATAGGTGAGGATGGGAACGTAGATCGACCGGTAAATTGAGAGCTTTGCCTTCCGGCTCAGCTCCTTCTTCACCACAACGGATCGATACAGCGTCCGCATTACTGAAGATGCCGCACCGATCCGCCTGTCGATCTCACGATCCACTCTTCCCTCACTCGTGAACAAGACTCCGAGGTACTTGAACTCCTCCACTTGGGGCAGGGTCTCCTCCCCAACCCGAAGATGGCATTCCACCCTTTTCCGGGCGAGAACCATGGACTCGGACTTGGAGGTGTTGATTTTCATCCCAGTCGCTTCACACTCGGCTGCGAACCGATCCAGCGAGAGCTGAAGATCCTGGCCAGATGAAGCCATCAGGACCACATCATCTGCAAAAAGCAGAGACCTAATCCTGCAGCCACCAAACCAGATCCCCTCAACGCCTTGACTGCGCCTAGAAATTCTGTCCATAAAAGTTATGAACAGAATGGGTGACAAAGGGCAGCCTTGGCGGAGTCCAACCCTCACTGGAAACGTGTCCGACTTACTACCGGCAATGCGGACCAAGCTCTGACACTGATCATACAGGGAGCGGACCGCCAAAATCAGACAGTCCGATACCCCATACTCTCTGAGCACTCCCCACAGGACCTCCCGAGGGACACGGTCAAATGCCTTCTCCAAGTCCACAAAACACATGTAGACTGGTTGGGCAAACTCCCATGCACCCTCAAGGACCCTGCCGAGAGTATAGACCTGGTCCACAGTTCCACGACCAGGACGAAAACCACACTGTTCCTCCTGAATCCGAGGTTCAACTATCCGGCGTAGCCTCCTCTCCAGTACACCTGAATAGACCTTACCGGGAAGGCAGAGGAGTGTGATCCCATGATAGTTAGAACACACCCTCCGGTTCCCCTTCTTAAAGAGAGGAACCACCACCCCGGTCTGCCAATCCAGAGGTACCGCCCCCGATGTCCACGCGATGCTGCAGAGTCTTGTCAACCAAGACAGCCCCATAGCATCCAGAGCCTTAAAGGAACTCCGGGCGGTCCTCATCCACCCTTGGGGCCTTGCCACCGAGGAGCTTTTTAACTACCTCAGCAACCTCAGCCCCAGAAATAGAAGAGCCCACCACAGATTCCCCAGGCACTGCTTCCTCATAGGAAGTGTTGAAATTGCCATGTGAAACCGCTAATGCTAATCAGGAGCATGTCAATGGCAAAGCCAATGTGTATTAGCATCAAGCTAGCACATTAGCGGAAAAATTATGTCGGGGTGTTTTTTAGTCAATTACTTTGTTGGCATTAAAAATTGCAACATTATTAAAAGTCATTCGGCCGAGTCCGCTCTCAGTGCTGCTGGAGTGATCGCCGAGTGCCCAAGTGCAAAGGACCGACTTAGTAGTAGCGAAACTTGGCTCTGGTGGATTTTTACGTGATCGGCGGCCAAAAAAGTTCCTAGCAGGAAGCTATTATTCATGTTTACATTGTTTCTTACGGAGAAACCTTTCTATTTCCAAACCAATTTGATAAATGGAGGTTGCACTGAACTTCACTGGCGGTGTGTTACATGTAAAGGCGGTCTGACCTCCACATGCCACTGCTTGCCCATGGCGTTGACCACGCGGCCCTCGATGGGTCTCCTGCAGGCCCCGCAGATGGGGACCCCCATCTTGTCGTGACAGGGCAGACAGTAGAGTTCTCCCTTCAGCTCCCGGGCGTCGGCGGTCAGCTCCTTCCTGTGAGGAACACGTCACGTGATTCATGTGTTCATCTCACAAGACTTTAGAGGCCTTAGTGGCCACATGCGTGGACAGCACCTTTTAGCTCTTATTTCCAAAATTGTGTACACTACTGAATTGGGGTCTTATGGCCACATATGTGGACACTTATACTGCCATCTGGTGGTGTCAGAAGAGTAAAACGTGCAATGGAAATTGGAAAAAAAAAGTGTAAAAATAAGAATTAGCATGTCACTAAACATGAAGTACACGTTTGTGTACTTATGGACTAAGTACATCATATCAAAAGATGATTCTTAGTTTTTATTCTAATTAGGATCCAATAAGCCCAATTAGCAAAGAGAAATAAAAAAAAGCATGTAAACAAACAGCTTGGCTGCACACTCCACACCATTAGGTTTACGCTTGTGATGTGTAACTTGTGTATTTATAGGAAGATTGGAGTATTTCTGCTGCAAAGCAGGGTTATGCAACTGGCAGCCTGGGGGCCAAAGCCTGCTCAGGAATGACATCATACTGGCCCCCGAGTTCGGTTGAAAACGCGCTCCTGTCTAGAGGAACTAGAACCACTTTAAACACATGAGCACATTGTCACCTTGCTAGCCAACATAGAACACCCGTGATTGACAGAACTGTCCTCTCCTTTTTGGCATTTTGTTTCATCATGTGATTTATGTTGCTGTTTACACTCGTCATTTCTTCAACTTCTCTAGTTAGTGGTGTTCCTCCAGGTTCCATTTTAGGTCCTCTCTTTTTCATCATTTTGGATTTTTGACTAATTACTCGCGAGTTCAGTTAAAATCAACTTGTGAGTACGGCTGGAATATCAAAATATATCACAATAGACACATGATGTCAATAACAAATGCGTTTGAAAACAATAAAAGACAAGTCAATAATAAAGAATAAAACAATAAAAGACAGATCAATAATAAAGAATAATACAATAAAAGAGAAATCAATAGTAAAGAATGAAACAATAAAAGACACATCAATAAAATAATAAAAGACAAATCAATAAAATAGAATAAAACAATAAAAGACGCATCAATAATAAAGAATAAACCATAAAAGACAAATCAATAATAAAACAATAAAAGACATACCAATAATAAAGAATAAAACAATAAAAGACAGATCTATAATAAAGAATAAAACAATAAAAGACAAATCAATAATAAAGAATAAAACAAAAGACAAATCAATAATAAACAATAAAACAACAAAGACACATCAATGATAAAAAATAAAACAGACAAATCAATAATAAAACAATAAAAGACAAATCAATAATAAAGAATAAAACAATAAAAGACAACTCAATAATAAAGAATAAAACAATAAAATACATCAATAATAAAGAATAAAACGATAAAAGACACATCAATAATACAGAATAAAACAATAAAAGACAAATCAATAAAACAATAAAAGACACATCAATAATAAAGAATAAAACAATAAAAGACAAATCAATAATGAAGAATAAAACAATAAAAGACAAATCAATAATAAAACAATAAAAGACAAATCAATAAAACAATAAAAGACACATCCATAATAAAGAATAAAACAATAAAAGACAAATCAATAATGAAGAATAAAACAATAAAAGACAAATCAATAATAAAACAATAAAAGACACATCAATAATAAAGAATAAAACAATGAAAGGCAGATCAATAATGAAGAATAAAACAATAAAAGACAAATCAATAATAAAACAATAAAAGACACATCAATAATAAATAATAAAACAATAAAAGACAAATCAATAATAAAGAATAAAACAATAAAAGACAAATCAATAATATAGCATAAAACGATAAAAGACAAATCAATAATAAAGAATAAAACAATAAAAGACAAATCAATAATGAAGAATAAAACAATAAAAGACAAATCAATAATAAACAATAAAAGACACATCAATAATAAAGAATAAAACAATGAAAGGCAAATTAATAATAAAGAATAAAACAATAAAAGACAAATAAAAAAAAATAAGACACATCAATAATAAAGAATAAAACAATAAAAGACAAATCAATAATGAAGAATAAAACAATAAAAGACAAATCAATAATAGACAATAAAAGACACATCAATAATAAAGCATAAAACAATGAAAGACACATCAATAATAAAGAATAAAACAATAAAAGACACATCAACAATAAAGCATAAAACAATGAAAGACACATCAATAATACAGAATAAAACAATAAAAGACAAATCAATAATAAAACAATAAAAGACACATCAATAATAAATAATAAAACAATAAAAGACAAATCAATAATAAAGAATAAAACAATAAAAGACAAATCAATAATATAGCATAAAACGATAAAAGACAAATCAATAATAAAGAATAAAACAATAAAAGACAAATCAATAATGAAGAATAAAACAATAAAAGACAAATCAATAATAAACAATAAAAGACACATCAATAATAAAGAATAAAACAATGAAAGGCAAATTAATAATAAAGAATAAAACAATAAAAGACAAATCAAAAAAAAATAAGACACATCAATAATAAAGAATAAAACAATAAAAGACAAATCAATAATGAAGAATAAAACAATAAAAGACAAATCAATAATAGACAATAAAAGACACATCAATAATAAAGCATAAAACAATGAAAGACACATCAATAATAAAGAATAAAACAATAAAAGACACATCAACAATAAAGCATAAAACAATGAAAGACACATCAATAATACAGAATAAAACAATAAAAGACACAACAATAAAGCATAAAACAATATAAGACACATCGATAATAAAGAATAAAAAAATAAAAGACAAATCAATAATGAAGAATAAAACAATAAAAGACAAATCAATAATAAAACAATAAAAGACACATCAATAATAAAGAATAAAACAATGAAAGGCAAATCAATAATAAAGAATAAAACAATAAAAGACACATCAATAATAAAGAATAAAACAATGAAAGGCAAATCAATAATAAAGAATAAAACAATAAAAGACACATCAACAATAAAGCATAAAACAATAAAAGACACATCAATAATAAATAATAAAACAATAAAAGACAAATCAATAATAAAGAATAAAACAATAAAAGACAAATCAATAATATAGCATAAAACGATAAAAGACAAATCAATAATAAAGAATAAAACAATAAAAGACACATCAACAATAAAGCATAAAACGATAAAAGACACATCAATAATAAAGAATAAAACAATAAAAGACAAATCAATAAAACAATAAAAGACACATCAATAATAAAGAATAAAACAATAAAAGACAAATCAATAATAAACAATAAAAGACACATCAATAATAAAGAATAAAACAAATCAATAATAAAGAATAAAACAATAAAAGACAATAATAAAGAATAAAACAAAATCAATAATAAAGAATAAAACAATAAAAGACACATCAAAAAAACAATAAAAGACACATCAATAATAAAGAATAAAACAAATCAATAATAAAGAATAAAACAATAAAAGACAATAATAAAGAATAAAACAATAAAAGACACATCAAAAAAACAATAAAAGACACATCAATAATAAAGAATAAAACAATAAAATACAAATCAATAATGAAGAATAAAACAATAAAAGACAAATCAATAATAAACAATAAAAGACACATCAATAATAAAGAATAAAACAATGAAAGGCAAATCAATAATAAAGAATAAAACAATAAAAGACACATCAATAATAAAGCATAAAACAATGAAAGACACATCAATAATAAAGAATAAAACAATAAAAGACACATCAACAATAAAAGACACATCAATAATAAATAATAAAACAATAAAAGACAAATTAATAATCGAGCAGAAAACAATAAAAGACCACAAGATCTTTTCAGCCACTTGTGAGAGACTGACATTTTTCCAGCAGGTTCTTAAAACCAGTTGAGTGCTTTTGTTACTCTGACCAATAAAATGAAGTGTCTACTGTGGAGGACGTAGGTGAGACTATTAGTAGAGGAAGAAGTCCACGCTGTTTGTAAATGTGGCCCCCGGACAATGTGTGCTGTACATTGTCATCAGGTGAGGAAGAAGAGGAAGTTCTTACCCACAGTTGTTGCAGTTGAAGTGGTCAGGGTGGTAGGGGTCATTCTTGAAGAGGAGGGGCTGCTCCTCGATGATGGCGTGACACTTCTGACAGATGTACTTGCCCAGCCCTCGCGCTTTCTCCCGGTTGTGGCACGGACGACACAGGTGCCTGACGGCGGACACGAGCACACGGTAAACGAGGAGCTGGGAAAGACACTACCCACAGGTGCATGGACCACCTTCCGGCGTTCTTCACAAATCCCACGTCGGCCAGCACGGCCTGGCAGATGTCGCAGCAGAAACATTCTGGATGCCAGCTGTTGTTCATGGCCTTGATGACACGGCCGATGATGAACTCCCCTGAGGGAAGAAACACCTCGCCGTCAGCAGCTGGAGCCTCCTGATTGGGACAGGTGTGTGTTTCCTGCACTCACCACACTGGTGGCAGCACGGAGCGAAGAGCATCTGGAAGTCATGTTCACAGTACTTCCTGTCTTCAAACTGAAAAACACCACAAACTGCCCTCAAAATAAATTTGGAGGAATTAACCATTCCATCACATTACCATTCCTGAGGTGTCTGTCAGTGACCTGATGTATGATGCAATGTGCGGTATACCGGTACTAGTACAGTATCGCAATACTAATGAATCAAAAACGGTACTATACTCTGTTTGAAAAGTACCGGTTCCCCCTTTTGTTTTTGTTTTAACGGGCGCATCATCAGAGGATGGCAAAAACTCGGACATGGGAGGAGTTCGGGGAGGCCATGGAAAAAGACTTCCGGACGGCTTCGAAGCAATTCTGGACCACCATCCGCCGCCTCAGGAAGGGGAAGCAGTGCAGTGTCAACACCGTGTATGGTGGGGATGGTGCTCTGCTGACCTCGACTGCGGATGTTGTGGATCGGTGGAGGGAATACTTCGAAGACCTCCTCAATCCTACCAGCACGTCTTCCTATGAGGAAGCAGGGCCTGGGGAATCTGTGGTGGGCTCTCCTATTTCTGGGGCTGAGGTTGCCGAGGTAGTTAAAAAGCTCCTCGGTGGCAAGGCCCCGGGGGTGGATGAGATCCGCCCGGAGTTCCTTAAGGCTCTGGATGTTGTGGGGCTGTCTTGGTTGACAAGACTCTGCAGCATCGCGTGGACATCGGGGGCGGTACCTCTGGATTGGCAGACCGGGGTGGTGGTTCCTCTCTTTAAGAAGGGGAACCGGAGGGTGTGTTCCAACTATCGTGGGATCACACTCCTCAGCCTTCCCGGTAAGGTCTATTCAGGTGTACTGGAGAGGAGGCTACGCCGGATAGTCGAACCTCGGATTCAGGAGGAACAGTGTGGTTTTCGTCCTGGTCGTGGAACTGTGGACCAGCTCTATACTCTCGGCAGGGTCCTTGAGGGTGCATGGGAATTTGCCCAACCAGTCTACATGTGCTTTGTGGACTTGGAGAAGGCATTCGACCGTGTACCCCGGGAAGTCCTGTGGGGAGTGCTCAGAGAGTATGGGGTAACGGACTGTCTTATTGTGGCAGTTCGCTCCCTGTATGATCAGTGTCAGAGCTTGGTCCGCATTGCCGGCAGTAAGTCGGACACGTTTCCAGTGAGGGTTGGACTCCGCCAAGGCTGCCCTTTGTCACCGATTATGTTCATAACCTTTATGGACAGAATTTCTAGGCGCAGTCAGGGCGTTGAGGGGATCTGGTTTGGTGGCTGCAGGATTAGATCACTGCTATTTGCAGATGATGTGGTCCTGATGGCTTCCTCCGGCCAAGATCTTCAGCTCTCACTGGATCGGTTCGCAGCCGAGTGTGAAGCGACTGGGATGGGAATCAGCACCTCCAAGTCCGAGTCCATGGTTCTCTCCCGGAAAAGGGTGGAGTGCCATCTCCGGGTTGGGGAGGAGATCTTGCCCCAAGTGGAGGAGTTCAAGTACCTCGGAGTCTTGTTCACGAGTGGGGGAAGAGTGGATCGTGAGATCGACAGGCGGATCGGTGCGGCGTCTTCAGTAATGCAGACGCTGTATCGATCCGTTGTGGTGAAGAAGGAGCTGAGCCGGAAGGCAAAGCTCTCGATTTACCGGTCGATCTACGTTCCCATCCTCACCTATGGTCATGAGCTTTGGGTCATGACCGAAAGGACAAGATCACGGGTACAAGCGGCCGAAATGAGTTTCCTCCGCCGAGTGGCGGGGCTCTCCCTTAGAGATAGGGTGAGAAGCTCTGTCATCCGGGGGGAGCTCAAAGTAAAGCCGCTGCTCCTCCACATCGAGAGGAGCCAGATGAGGTGGTTCAGGCATCTGGTCAGGATGCCACCCGAACGCCTTCCTAGGAAGGTGTTTCGGGCACGTCCGACCGGTAGGAGGCCACGGGGAAGACCCAGGACACGTTGGGAAGACTATGTCTCCCGGCTGGCCTGGGAACGCCTCGGGATCCCCCGGGAGGAGCTGGACGAAGTGGCTGGGGAGAGGGAAGTCTGGGCTTCCCTGCTTAAGCTGCTGCCCCCGCGACCCGACCTCGGATAAGCGGAAGAAGATGGATGGATGGATGGATGGGCGCATCATCACGTCATGACATTGCTGGTTTTACAAGCAGAGGAGCATGTTCGGCAGCGCACACACACAGAGTACTTACAAGCAGACACAGTGTGTAGACAGAAAAGGGAGAATGGACGTATTTTGACTTAAAAAGTAAAGATAAAGGTGAAGTTATAACACTGAAACACCCTCAGGAACAAACTTGTTTTCATTGAGGGCCACACCGCAGTCATGGCTGTCATTAGAGGGCCGCTTGTAACAGTAAATAATTGTTTTATTCTTTATTATTGACTTGTCTTTTATTGTTTTATTCTTTATTATTGATCTGCCTTTCATTGTTTTATTCTTTATTATTGATGTGTCTTTTATTCTTTTATTATTTATTATTGATGTGTCTTTTATTGTTTTATTAAAAATATTAAATATTAAAAACAATTTTTATGTAAAGAGTTAAAAAAATTATCTGTGGCTTAGTTGCCAGTAAAATATTTTACTGTAAAATATATGGTGTTTTTTTATTTATTTTATTTTTTTAACAACATATTACTGTACATAGGAATACAGTACTGCAGTTTAATTTAATTTTGGCAACTCAGATGCCAGTTTTTTTACCATAATAAAATGTGGTACCATAAAATCATCAACCGTGGATCTTACAGTAAAAAAAAAAAAATCAAAAAATTTGACAGCTCAGCCGACAGAACTGGGAAACATTGGTCGTTTTTTTCTCAAACTTACCGTAATATGCTGAAAAAAAAAAACCTCCCTAAATTAAAAACGGTACTATACTCTGTTTGAAAAATACCGTTTAACCCTCTTTTTTTTTGTTTTAACGGGCGCATCGTCACGTGGTGACATTGCTGGTTTTACAAGCAGAGGAGCATGTTTGGCAGCGCACACACACAGAGTACTTACAAGCAGACACAGTGTGTAGACAGAAAAGGGAGAATGGACGTATTTTGGCTTAAAATGTAAAGATAAAGGTGAAGTTATAACACTGAAACACCCTCAGGAAGAGGTGCTTTAAAACAGTGGTCCCCAACCACCGGGCCGTAGAGAAACATTAAATAATTTACAAAGGACTGCAGTTTTTTCCAACTTAAAGGGGAACATTATCACAATTTCAGAATGGTTAAAACCATTAAAAATCAGTTCCCAGTGACTTATATTTTTCGAAGTTTTTTTCAAAATTTTACCCATCACGCAATATCCCTAAAAAAAGCTTCAAAGTGCCTGATTTTAACCACCCGCCCATTTTCCTGTGACGTCACATAGTGAAGCCAACACAAACAAACATGGCGGAAAGAACAGCAAGCTATAGCGACATTAGCTCGGATTCAGACTCGGATTTCAGCGGCTTAAGCGATTCAACAGATTACGCATGTATTGAAACGGATGGTTGTAGTGTGGAGGCAGGTAGCGAAAACGAAATTGAAGAAGAAACTGAAGCTATTGAGCCATATCGGTTTGAACCGTATGCAAGCGAAACCGACGAAAGCGACACGGGAGAAAGCGAGGACGAATTCGGCGATCGCCTTCTAACCAACGATTGGTATATGTTTGTTTGGCATTAAAGGAAACTAACAACTATGAACTAGGTTTACAGCATATGAAATACATTTGGCAACAACATGCACTTTGAGAGTGCAGACAGCCCAGTTTTCATCAATTAATATATTCTGTAGACATACCCTCATCCGCGCTCTTTTCCTGAAAGCTGATCTGTCCAGTGTTGGAGTTGATGTCAGCAGGCCAGGGAAGCTAGGGTCGATAGGGGGTTTAGCTCGCTCGTCTGCGGGAACAAACTGCCGCCATCGCTTGCCGTGCTACCGAGGTCCTTTGTCCCTGAATTGCTCACACACTCCGGCAGATTCAATGGGGGTCTGGCGGCAGATTTCTTTGACTTTATCGTTGTAAATGCATCTGCTTTGAGTGTCGCAGGATATCCACACATTCTTGCCATCTCTGTCGTAGCATAGCTTTCGTCGGTAAAGTGTGCGGAACAAATTTCTTGCCACTTTGGCATCTTTGGGCCACTGGTGCAACTTGAATCCGTCCCTGTTCGTGTTGTTACACCCTCCGACAACACACCGACGAGGCATGATGTCTCCAAGGTACGGAAAACAGTCGAAAAAACGGAGAATAACAGAGCTGATTTGACTCGGTGTTTGAGAAAATGGCGGATTGCTTCCCGATGTGACGTCACGTTGTGCGAATATTAGTAAGGCGTTTAATTCGCCAAAATTCACCCACTTAGAGTTCGGAAATCGGTTAAAAAAATATATGGTCTTTTTTCTGCAACATCAAGGTATATATTGACGCTTACATAGGTCTGGTGATAATGTTCCCCTTTAACTTTGGCCTGTCCCGCCAGACTAGGAGTGTCAAACTTGTTTTCATTGAGGGCCACACCGCTGTCATTAGAGGGCCGCTTGTAACAGTAAATCATTAATGAATTTGCCTATGAATTTAAATATTAAAAACAATTTTTACGTAAAGAGTTAAAAAAATAATCTGTGTCTTAGTTGCCAGTAAAATATTTTACTGTAAAATATATGGTGTTTTTTAGGGCCCGCATGGCCCATTGCATAAGGACTCCCAAAGGGAGTCCTTATGCAATGGGACATAAGGACCTATTGAATTTGTAAGGTTTTATTATTATTATTCTTCCGCAACTTTGCGCTGTAATTTGACCCCCTTAACATACTTCAAAACTCACCAAATTTTACACACACATCAGTAATATATGGCAAAACTTTTTATCAAAAAACCAAACCTCAAAACTCAAAATTGCGCTCTAGCGCCCCCTAGGAAAAAAAAAAAAAAAACAGACTGCCTGTAACTCCCACTAGGAAGGTCGGAGAGACATGAAACAAAAACCTCTATGTAGGTCTGACTTAGACCTAGTTTTCATAATTGTATATCCTCGGGCAAAAATCAACAGGAAGTTGGCAATTCCCCCTTCAAGACAAAAAAGTACTAAAAACAGTCAATTTTGTCTCTTTGAGCTGTATTTTCACCCTCTTAACATGCTTCAAAACTCACCAAACTGAACACACACATCAGGACTGGCAAAAATTGCGATCTAATAAAAAAAAAAAACTAACCCCAAATCTCAAAATTGCGCTCTAGCGCAATTTTTTAATAAAACGCACAAAAAACTGCTCCTCGGAAGAAAATAATGACAAAACTGCCTGTAACTCCCACTGGGAAGGTCGGAGAGACATGAAACAAAAACCTCTATGTAGGTCTCACTTAGACCTACATTTCATAGATTGACAACCCTCAGCAAAAATCAACAGGAAGTTTGCAATTCCCCCTTCAAGACAAAAAAGTACTAAAAACAGTCAATTTTGTCTCTTTGAGCTGTATTTTCACCCTCTTAACATGCTCCAAAACTCACCAAACTGAACACACACACCAGGACTGGCAAAAATTGCGATCTAATAAAAAAACCTAACCCCAAATCTCAAAATTGCGCTCTAGCGCAATTTTTTAATAAAACGCACAAAAAACTGCTCCTCGGAAGAAAATAATGACAAAACTGCCCGTAACTCCCACTGGGAAGGTCGGAGAGACATGAAACAAAAACCTCTATGTAGGTCTCACTGAGACCTACATTTCATAGATTGACAACCCCCAGCAAAAATCAACAGGAAGTTTGCAATTTCCCCTTCAAAACAATTTTTCTTTTATAAACCGGTCACTTCTCTTCAAACATTATCTCCTCTGAGCGCTTTTGTCGTTTCAGCTTCAAACTAACACAGGAGAGAGATTGAACCCTTCCAAATAAAAGTTATCGAAATAATTTTTCTAACTGCTCCGGTTTTGATTTTATGAGCCTTCAAAGAACCGCTGCGCTACTGCTGCTGCTGCGCTGCTGTTTTCTCAAGATGGCTGCTTAAAAGCAGGAAGCACCAGCGTGCCCACACAATGCAGACAAGGTAGGTACACTAGACAAAAGTCTTGGGACACTTCGGACTAAAAGTAGACAAAAGTATTGGTACACTTATAACTACCACTGGACAAAAGTATTGGGACACTTAGGGACTAAAACTGGACAAAAGTATTGGGACACTTGGGACTACAACTTGACAAAAGTATTGGGACACTTAGGACTACAACTTGCCAAAAGTATTGGGACACTTGGGACTAAAACTGGACAAAAGTATTGGGACACTTAGGACTAGCACCTGCCAAATACGCGGGCCCGACCAACGTTGCTTGCAGCTTTAATTATTTTTATTTTTTGACAACATATTACTGTAAATAGGAATACAGTACTGCTGTTTAATTTAATTTTGGCAAATCAGATGCCAGTTTTGTACCATAATAAAATGTGGTACCATAAAATCATCAACCGTGGATTTTACAGTAAAAAAAAAAAAATCTAAAAATTTAACAGCTCAGTTGACAGAACTGGGAAACATTGGTCGTTTTTTCTCAAACTTACAGTAATATGCTGAAAAAAAAAACTCCCTAAATTTTACAGTAAAATCTATTGGTCATTTTTATAGTGTACAATTTTGTTATGTTTGTTGTCTTCTCCCTGCTTTCTCTATTGGTTTTTTCAGTTTCTTCCGCAGTCTTTTGTCCCCAACGAGGCACACCTGCTGCTAATCACCTCCTGGTAGTATTTAAGCGCGTCTCCACCAGCTGGTCCCCGCCGGTTATTGTTCCTGAACTCCGCTCTGACATGTGCTACCTTGATTCTGCTTCCCTGGTATGTTGCCTTCGCATAGTGATGGGTTTATGAGGCGTCATGAAGCGTTTCGACACATTGCAAAACTGTATTGATACTGTGTCGATACTGTGTCACTAAATACTGACATCTGCTGGACATTAAAAATCCCTACAGGCAACCTATGGACCGACTCAACTGACACTGATTTTATGCCCTAGTACAGGCCTGGGTCACCAACCTTTTTGAAACCAAAAACTACTTCTTGGGTAATGATTAATGCGAAGGGCTACCAGTTTGATACACACTTAAATAAAGAAATATATTGTCATTTGTAAGTTACACGTAAGTGTGATTTAAACAAGAATAGCTAAATAAATAAATTTATATATATAAAAAAATGGGTATTTCTGTCGTACATTTTTTTTTCCTTTTACGGAAGGTTTTTTGTAGAGATTAAATGATGAAAAAAACACTTAATTGAACGGTTTAAAAGAGGAGAAAACAAGAAAAAATTTAAAATAAAATTTTGAAACATAGTTTATCTTCAATTTCGACTCTTTATAATTCAAAATTCAACCGACAAAAAGAAGAAAAAAACGTGCTTATTTGAATCTTTTTGAAAAAATTAAAAAAAGGATTTATGGAACATCATTAGTAATTTTTCCTGATTAAGATACATTTTAGAATTTTGATGACATGTTTTAAATTGGTTAAAATCCAATCTGCACTTTGTTAGAATATTTAACAAATTGGACCAAGCTATATTTCTAACAAAGACAAATCAGTATTTCTTCTAGATTTTCCAGAACAAGAAATTCAAAATACTTTGAAATAAGATTTAAATTTGATTCTACAGATTTTCTAGATTTTCCAGAATAATTTTTTTGAATTTTAATCATAGTAAGTTTGAAGAAATATTTCACAAATATTCTTCGTCGAAAAAACAGAAGCTAAAATATTTATTATTCTTTACAATAAAAAATAAATAAATTTACTTGAACATTGATTTAAATTGTCAGGAAAGAAGAGGAAGAAATTTAAAAGGTAAAAAGGTATATTTGTTTAAAAATCCTAAAATCATTTTTAAGGTTGTATTTTTTCTCTAAAATTGTATTTCTAAAAGTAATAAGAAGCAAAGTAAAAAATAAATGAATTTATTTAAACAAGTGAAGACCCATCCATCCATCCATTTTCTACCGCTTATTCCAAGTGAAGACCAAGTCTTTAAAATATTTTCTTGGATTTTCAAATTCTATTTGAGTTTTGTCTCTTTTAGAATTAAAAATGTCGAGCAAAGCGAGACCAGCTTGCTAGTAAATAAATACAATTAAAAAAATAGAGGCAAAATGTATTTCATTTAGTATTATTTCATATCTTCATTTAAATAAAAATGTATTTTTATCTTTTTTAGATACAGTCAATAAATAATGTGAACATGTATCATAACATGGAAATCTATGAGAACGTGTTGTGGATGATTGTGGACTGGGAATTTTTCTAATTTAATTTTTTTACACATTTTTATAAAAAAAAAAAAAAAAAAAAAGTTTTTCCGACGTATTACATTTTAGACGATTTCTCTTAGTTATTATTTCTCGGGCTGTAGAAAAGACACGCTCACAGAACACAGAGGAGGCGACACAGTTCGCGTATCGGTCACGTGACCAAAACAGCTCATGATCGGTCACGTGACTTTCTAAAAGCGGTACGCTCACCGACACAGGGTTTCGCTCTATGAGCTCGACGCATGCGCCGATGCATCGGTGTTGCCGGACCCATCACTAGTGCGTCCTGACCTTTGCTCCGCCAACCTCTGAAAGAGACTACTTTTGTTATATTTCCCATGGTGTGCACTTTGCCCCATCACCCTTAGTTACCATTTTGGGCTTATTAAATATTTTCATTTGTTATCGCTTCCCTTGCCTCCATTCTCTGCATCCCGGGGTCCACCCTTGAACTCTATCTTAACACAATTTGATGGATAACTTGCTTTGAAATCATAAGCTAAGCAGATATTTAAGTATTTATTTGGATTTTGACCAACAAAGTTAGATAATATAATATTTGTTGCAACATTGGACACTATTTTTTCCCCCCCTGTCAAACTAGAAAAAAAACCTAATACCTTTAGTAAGAAAATAAGAAAGTAAAGAGAGAAAATATAAGGTGTTTTTTGACAGGCAAAAGCAGGCCATATACAATGAGGTGCAGGGACAGATCTGGCCCGCGGGCCTTGAGTTTGGCACCTGTGCACCAATAAGCTTGTTTATAGATGTACAATAAAACTCCTCATAGGAAGTTGCCATTTGTTATAACTTTGTGACATGATACAATGCACATTAATCAACATATCAGATAGAAAAGTGACAGATTGTGTCATGTCCGTGTAATCATGTTTTGTTTTAAGTCATGTTTTGTTTAGTTTCTGGCTTTTCACTCCCTTGTCTTGTTCGCATGATTACCCATTAGTTTCACCTGTTCCACGTTTGGACTCATTGTGCACTCTTGTTTGTCACCATAGCAACCATTAGTTTTCACCTGTCACGTCACGCACCTGTTTCACGTTTTGAGTCACGCACCTGCTTTCACTAATCATGTCCATAGTATTTAAGTTCATTCATTTTCTGTTGTTCGTCCTGACGACATCCCCGCATTTATGCTCCTGCACACTCTCCACACCCTGATGACCCTTGCTACTCTTTTTTTCATGCCGGTTCCATGCCAAGTAAGTTTTTGTTTATTAAGCCACAGTTAGTGTTTTGTTTAATTGTTCATAGTTTCTGCCAATGTGCAAGTTTTGTGTTTATAGTCTAGTTTTGTACCTCCGCCCCTGTGTGCGCTTTTCGTTTATTCTTTTTTTTTTTTATAGTTTAAATAAATCATGTATTTACCTTCACGCCATGACCAGTCCAGTTCATTTGCACCACGGGAGAACAAACCACGCCATAGTCCAAGTCCTGACAGATTGTAGCTAAAGGCTGATTTCTATCTGCATCTCATTGCAAAGAAACACTAATTCAGCGTTATATTGACTTGTATTTTTCACAATAATCCACAGTCTGCAGTGTTTTAGCTACTTCTAAATCACTAATCCTCGCCTCCATGGTGACAAATGAAGTAAGTTTCTTACAAGTATCGTTATCACTGCAGGACGAGGAATAGCTAAACATGCTTCACTCCACACCGTAGGAGGATAAAATAGCTCACCGGTGTCACAATGTAAACAAACGCAATGAGTGGATCTACACCTGACATCCACTGTAATGATACCAAGTACAATACCGTATCTAGTCGATACTACTATGATTACATCGATCGTCAAAAATCTTTTTTCCTTTTTAAAAATGTATATTATGTTTATAAACTCTGGACTTTGAATATGACCAATGTAGGATCCTGTAACTACTTGGCATCGGATCGATACCTAAATGTGTGGTATCATCCAAAACTAATGTAAAGTACCAAAGAAGAGAAGAATAAGTGATTATTACATTTTAACAGAAGTATAGATAAAACATGTTAAAATAAATAAAAGAAAATAAGCAGATATTAACAGTAAATGAACAAGTAGATTAATAATACATTTATACAGTTTGTCCCTCATAATGTGTACAAAATAATAGGTGTATAAATGACACAATATGTTACTGCATAGACTAATTAGGAGTCTTTGTTTGTTTACTTACTACTAAAAGACAAGTTGTCTTGCATGTTCACTATTTTATTTAAGGACTAAATGACAATAATAAACACCGTATTTTTCGGACTATAAGTCGCAGTTTTTTTTCATAGTTTGGCCGAGGGTGCGACTTATACTTGGGAGCGACTTATGTGTGAAATGATTACCGTATTTTCCGCACTATTAGCCGCACCTAAAAACCACAAATTTACTCAAAAGCTGACAGTGCGGCTTTTAACCCGGTGCGCTTTATATATGGATTAATATTAAGATTCATTTTCATAAAGTTTCGGTCTCGCAACTACGGTAAACAGCCGCCATCTTTTTTCCCCGTAGAAGAGGAAGTGCTTCTTCTTCTACGCAAGCAACCGCCAAGGTAAGCACCCGCCCCCATAGAACAGGAAGCGCTTCTTCTTCTACTGTAAGCAACCACCCGCCCGCGTAGAAGAAGAAGAAGCGCGCGAATATTACGTTTCATTTCCTTTGTGTGTTTACATCTGTAAAGACCACAAAATGGCTCCTACTAAGCGACAGGGATCCGGTTCATGAAAAGACGCAAACTCTCCATCCGCACACGGATTACTATTTCACAGCAACTGCCTAAAGACTTTCAAGAAAAGCTGGCTACTTTCCGTGCATATTGTAAAAACAAGATAGCTGAAAAAAAGATCCGGCCAGAGAACATTATCAACATGGACGAGGTTCCACTGACTTTTGATATTCCTGTGAACCGCACTGTGGATACAACGGGAGCACGTACGGTGAATATTCGCACCACAGGGAATGAGAAGTCATTCTTCACTGTGGTTCTAGCTTGCCATGCTAATGGCCAGAAACTTCCACCCATGGTGATATTCAAAAGGAAGACCTTGCCAAAAGAGACCTTTCCAGCCGGCGTCATCATAAAAGCTAACTCGAAGGGATGGCTGGATGAAGAAAAGATGAGCGAGTGGTTAAGGTAAGTTTAAGTTTACGCGAAGAGGCCGGGTGGCTTTTTTCACGCAGCTCCGTCCATGTTGATATACGACTCCATGCGCGCCCACATCACGCTGGTTTTTAATATATTATTAAAGTTTGACTGACCTATCTGACTGTTTTTTTGACATTCCTTTAGCGCAGTTAGATGCGGCTTATAACACGGGGCGGCTTATAGGTGGACAAAGTTTTGAAATATGCCGTTCATTGAAGGCGCGGCTTATAACCCAGGGCGCCTTATGGTGCGGAAAATACGGTAACTCATTAGCGTAAAGCAGGGGTGCTCATTATGTCGATCGCGATCTACCGGTCGATCTCGGAGGGTGTGTCAGTCGATCACCAGCCAGGCATTAAAAAAATAGTCCTAAAAATGAGCGATCATAAATCTTCACTATGACGTCACTTTCGTCACTTGATTGACATTCACGGCACCCGAGGGTCTTCTGAGATGACGCTGGCTGCATTAAAATTACCGACTGGAAGGCGAGAAACACTTTATTTCAACGGACTCTGGCGCCGTACCTGTCGTCAAAACTCCAAAGACCGACTGCACAGTTGCACAATAAAAGCTCTGCTTCATCCTGCCTGCGCTACCAAAATAAGAGTCTCAGAAAGCTGGCGTGCACAAGCTAGCAAGCTACGGAGTTTGCCGACAATGTATTTCTTGTAAAGTGTATACAAAGGAGTACGGAAGCTGGACAAATAAGATGCCAAAAACCAACCACTTTCATGTGGTATTGGACAGAAAGGAGGACTTTTTTTCTCCTCCATTCGAAAATGCGGACGTTATGAGCACCACTGTCTGATTCCAATCAATGCAAGTCATCAGAATCAGGTAATACACCAACTTATATTCTTGTCTTCATGAAAGAAAGGAATCTATATGTGTTAAACATGCTTGTATTATCTTTAACCACCTTTAACTTGTTAACAATATTAACTATATGTGTTAAACATGCTTGTATTATCTTTAACCACCTTTAAGTTGTTAACAATATTAACTATATGTGTTAAACATGCTTGTATTATCTTTAAACACCTTTAAGTTGTTAACAATATTAACTATTTGTGTTAAACATGCTTGCATTATCTTTAAACACCTTTAACTTGTTAACAATATTAACTATATGTGTTAAACATGCTTGTATTATCTTTAAACACCTTTAACTTATTAACAATATTAACTATATGTGTTAAACATGCTTGTACTATCTTTAAACACCTTTAAGTTAACAATATTAACTATATGTGTTAAACATGCTTGTATTATCTTTAAACACCTTTAAGTTGTTAACAATATTAACTATTTGTGTTAAACATGCTTGTATCATTTTTAACCACCTTTAACTTGTTAACAATATTAACTATATGTGTTAAACATGCTTGCATTATCTTTAAACACCTTTAACTTGTTAACAATATTAACTATATGTATAAAACATACTTGTATTATCTTTAAACACCTTTAAGTTGTTAACAATATTAACTATATGTGTTAAACATGCTTGTATTATTTTTAACCACCTTTAACTTGTTAACAATATTAACTATATGTGTTAAACATGCTTGCATTATCTTTAAACACCTTTAACTTGTTAACAATATTAACTATATGTATTAAACATACTTGTATTATCATTAAACACCTTTAATGTATTAACAATATTAACTATATGTGTTAAACATGCTTGCATTATCATTAAACACCTTTAACTTGTTAACAAAAACATATATTTCATAAATAAGTAAATATAAATTATATATATGAATGAGGTAGATCCCCAGGACTTGATCAATTGAAAAGTAGCTCGCCTGCAGAAAAAGTGTGAGCCCCCCTGGCGTAAAATATAAAATAATATTATTGATCTCATTCACGTAAGAGACTAGACGTATACGATTTCATGGGATTTAGCGATTAGGAGTGACAGATTGTTTGGTAAACGTATAGCATGTTCTATATGTTATAGTTATTTGAATGACTCTTACCATAATATGTTACGTTAACATACCAGTTGGTTATTTATGCCTCATATAACGTACACTTATTCAGCCTGTTGTTCACTATTCTTTATTTAGTTTAAATTGCCTTTCAAATGTCTATTCTTGCTGTTGGCTTTTATCAAATACATTTCCCCCAAAAATGCGACTCATATATGTTTTTTTCCTTCTTTATTATGCATTTTCGGCCGGTGCGACTTATACTCCGGAGCGACTTATACTCCGAAAAATACGGCATATGTTGTACCCGAAGATTTTTAGTTCAAATAAAGCCAATAATGGCATTTTTGTGGTCCCATTTATTTAGAAAAGTACAGAAATACATGTTGGTACCGGTGTCAGGACCACCCTGGTGCAGTGCAAGCAGAAACAAGAGCATTACCTCATAGAAGAGTCCCTCTGGGAACTGCTGGAAACACTGGGCGCACACGAAGCACTGCTCGTGGTAGAGTTCGCCGTTACTGTTGACGATCTTCTCCGCCGGGGCGAAGCCACTCTTGCAGCGCTCACACATGGCGTTGGCCAGCGCGTTGGCCATGTTGCTGCACGGTAAAGAAGGACGACCAACCATCAGCACCACTTCACAGATCACAGACCAGAGGTGGGTAGAGTAGCCATAAATTGTACTCAAGTAAGAGTACTGTTACTTTAGAGGTGTATTACTCAAGTAAAAGTAAGGAGTAGTCACCCAAATATTTACTTGAGTAAAAGTAAAAAGTATGTTGTGAAAAAACTACTCAAGTACTGAGTAACTGATGAGTAACATACACACACATATCATATATATATATATATATATATATATATATATATATATATATATACACACACACACACACACACATATACATATATATGTGTATATATATATATATATATATATATATACACACACACACACACATATACATATATATATATATATATACATACATTGATATATACAGTATATAATTTATATTTATTTATTTTGCCGCTTTTGTTTACATGTTAAAGGTGTTTTAATGAATATACATGCATGTTTAACACATATAGATTCCTTTCTTTCATGAAGACAAGAATATAAGTTGGTGTATTACCTGATTGTGATGACTTGCATTGATTGTAATCAGACAGTAGTGATGATAACATCCACATTTTCAAATGGAGGAGAAAAAAAGTTACTCCTTTCTGTCTAATACCACATGAAAGTGGTTGGTTTTTGGCATCTTATTTATTCAGCTTCCATATTCGTTTTTATACACTTTACAAGAAATACATTGGCGGCAAACTCCGTAGCTTGCTAGCTTGTTTGCGCTGGCTTTCGGAGACTCTTATTTTGAAAGCGCAGGCGCAATGGAGCGGCACTTTTATTGTGAAGACAGGAACTGTGCAGTCAGTCTTTAGGCTTTTGACGGGATGTACGGTTGAAATAAAAAATGGTCTTTTTTCCTTCACAGTTTTGATTGATTGATTGGAACTTTTATTAGTAGATTGCACAGTACAGTACATATTCCGTACAATTGACCACTAAATGGTAACACCCCAATAAGACCCCTGGCTCTGTTTGATTGGTCCAACGTCACCAGTGACTGCATCTGATTGGTGGAACGGAGTGAACGTCACCAGTGACTGTATTTGTTGAAACGCAGGCACTATGAAAGTCTGTCTGACAGACCAAAACAAACAAAGCGTGCATTAACAGATCGATAAAAATTAGTAGCGAGCTGAATGTAGATAAAAGTAGCGGAGTAAAAGTAGCGTTTCTTCTCTATAAATATACTCAAGTAAAAGTAAGAGTATGTTGCATTAAAACTACTCTTAGAAGTACAATTTATCCCAAAAGTTACTCAAGTAGATGTAACGGAGTAAATGTAGCGCGTTACTACCCACCTCTGTCACAGACCGAGACAGCGGAGAAGAGCACAGCCCACAGACGAGTCTGTTTCCCCACCGAGAGACGAACATTTTGTAAGAGAAATGACAGTTTAGGAATACGCCTGTTTCATAAATAACATTTCATTAGGGACTTTCTGCACAAGCTCAGATAAGGAATGCGCAACACTGCACTAGGAAAGTAGGAGAGGTATTTAGGCATGAGAAAACACTCACACGCCCTTTTCTATTGGTGTCACTTTCATTTTGCATTTGATTAGGGCAGTGGTTCTCAAATGGGGGTACTTGAAGGTATGCCAAGGGGTACGTGAGATTTTTTTTTAAATATTCTAAAAATAGCAACAATTCAAAAATCCTTTATAAATATATTTATTGAATAATACTTCAACAAAATATGAATGTAAGTTCATAAACTGAACATCAAATCAAGTAAGCTATTCAATTCATTACAATGCAACAATGCAATATTCAGTGTTGACAGCTAGATTTTTTTTTATAAATATTGATGTTAAAGATTTCTTTTTTTGTGAAGAAATGTTTAGAATTAAGTTCATGAATCCAGATGGATCTCTATTACAATCCCCAAATAGGGCACTTTAAGTTGATGATTACTTCTATGTGTAGAAATCTGTATTTATAATTGAATCACTTGTTTATTTTTCAACAAGTTTTTAGTTATTTTTATATCTTTTTTTCCAAATAGTTCAAGAAAGACCACTACAAATGAGCAATATTTTGCACTGTTATACCATCCATCCATCCATTTTCTACCGCTTATTCCCTTTGGGGTCGCGGGGGGCGTTGGAGCCTATCTCAGCTACAATCGGGCGGAAGGCGGGGTACACCCTGGACAAGTCGCCACCTCATCGCAGGGCCAACACAGATAGACAGACAACATTCACACACTAGGGACCATTTAGTGTTGCCAATCAACTTATCCCCAGGTGCATGTCTTTGGAGGTGGGAGGAAGCCGGAGTACCCGGAGGGAACCCACGCAGTCACGGGGAGAACATGCAAACTCCACACAGAAAGACCCCGAGCCCGGGATTGAACCCAAGACTACTCAGGACCTTCGTATTGTGAGGCAGATGCACTAACCCCTCTTCCACCGTGCTGCCCGCACTGTTATACAATTTACTAAATCAGAAACTGATGACATAGTGCTGTATTTTACTTCTTTATCTCTTTTTTTTCCAACCAAAAATGCTTTGCTCTGATTAGGGGGTACCGTATTTTTCGGAGTATAAGTCGCACCTGCCAAAAATGCATAATAAAGAAGGAAAAAAAACATTATGCAACTTTCATAAACTATGAAAAAAACTGCGACTTATAGTCCGAAAAATACGGTACTTGAATTAAAAACATTTTCACAGGGGGTACATCACTGAAAAAAGGTTGAGAACCACTGGATTAGGGTGTGAACACTTGTGTGTGTGTGTGTGTGTGTGTGTGTGTTAGTCACATCTGCAGAGAGCTATGCAGTGAAAACATGGCTGATCTGTTCTAATCTTTTGTAGTAAGACACATGTCAACACAGTAAATGGTTATTAAAGGGGTCATATTATGATTTTTTTTTCTACATTCAAAACACTTCCTAACATGTACCGTGTTTTCCGGACTATAAGGCGCACTTAAAATCCTTTTTTCCCCCTCAAAACTCGACAGTGCGCCTTATAACCCGGTGCGCCTAATGTACGGAACACTTCTGGTTTTGCTTACCGACCTCGAAGCTATTTTATTTGGTACATGGTGTAGTGATAAGTGTGACCAGTAGATGGCAGAGTCACACATAAGAGATGCATGTAGGCTGCAATATGACTCAAGTAAACAACACCAACAGTTTAAATGTTCATACTTGCCAACCTTGAGACCTGCGATTTCGGGAGGTGGGGGGTGGGGGCGTGGTCGGGGGTGGGGCAGGGCGTGGTTGGGGGCGTGGTTAAGAGGGGAGGAGTATATTGACAGCTAGAATTCACCAAGTCAAGTATTTCATACATATATATATATATATATATATATATATATATATATATATATATATATATATATATATATATATATCTACATCCTGAAAATATGCCAACAAAACTGTGTTTAGATAATTGATACTTCAAACTTGCATAAATAAATCTTAAGGAATATAACATAACTTGGCTTTTGAGAGCTTCAAAATGTAATGAATAAAATGCTAAAGTTGTTGATAAACAAGCAATTATTTTAATAATTAAATATGGTCATTTTAAATGAATTATTATGATAATTTAAAATTTATTATTTCAAATATGTTTATTTTAATGTATAATTCTAATGCCTGGATGTAATAAGGAGTCAGAAAAAATACAAATAAAAATACAATTAATTTTGATGTTTTTAGCAAAATATAGTAAAAATGTATTTAGTTTTTTTTAAATTTTTTATTAATAAATATATTTATTTTAGGTAAGATAAACATAATAATACAATTTATCTCTTGTCTGGATGATTTAGTTCTTGTCACCCTCTTGTTTCGCAATATTATGCAAAAGCAACTTTTCTTACCTTCTGGTACCTGCTGATAGACTACAGACTGTAAAGTAAAAACAAAACAGCCCTAGTTACCTGAGATAATAAGTATGTCATTATTATGACTTAGTAAGTCAATATTTTGACTTAGTAACTTACTAAGTCAAAATAATGACTCACTAAGATAGATAGATAGTACGTTATTGATTCCTTCAGGAGAGTTCCCTCAGGAAAATTTAAATTCCAGCAGCAGTGTACAGAATTGAGATCGAATTTAAAAAGTAAAAAGTAAATAATGGGAGTATAAATGGAAACAAAATAGAAAAATATTACCATAGAATAAAAATAAAAAGCAACAATGAGAATAAAAATATAACAGTAAAATAGGAATATAACAAGAGAAACTAGGCAGTAGTGACCTTGTTATGAAAAAGTATTGCATTGTTATTGTTTTGCATCCCCTGTCATCCTAGTACCCCCTGAATCCGAGCTAATGTCGCTATAGCTTGCTGTTCTTTCCGCCATGTTTGTTTGTGTTGGCTTCACTATGTGACGTCACAGGAAAATGGACGGGTGGTTAAAATCAGGCACTTTGAAGCTTTTTTTAGGGATGTTGCGTGATGGGTAAAATTTTGAAAAAAAACTTCGAAAGATATAATAAGCCACTGGGAACTGATTTTTAATGGTTTTAACCCTTCTGAAATTGTGATAATGTTCCCCTTTAATAACATAAACAACATAAAAGTTTAACTTAAAAACTGTATTAGTTCGACCCCAAAAATGTTGCCGCACAAACAGATGAGACAAATTTGGCTTAATTTGGACTTACCGTATTTTCCGCACTATAAGGCGCACCGGATTATTAGCCGCACCTTCTATGAATTACATATTTCATAATTTTGTCCACCAATAAGCCGCCCCGGACTATAAGCCGCGCCTACGCTGCGCTAAAGTGAATGTCAAAAAAACGCTGCGCTAAAGTGAATGTCAAAAAAACAGTCAGATAGTTCAGTCAAACTTTAATAATATATTGAAAACCAGCGTTCTAACAACTCTGTCCCAAAATGTACGCAAATGTGCAATCACAAACATAGTAAAATTCAAAATGGTGTAGAGCAATAGTAACATAATGTTGCTCGAACGTTAATGTCACAACACACAAAATAAACATAGCGCTCACCTTTTGAAGTTATTCTTCATTCGTAAATCCTTCGAATTCTTCGTCTTCGGTGTCCGAATTGAAAAGTTGCGCAAGCGTGGTATCCAAAATGGCCGGTTCCGTCTCGTCGAAGTCATCGGGAGTCAGTGTCGCTGTTGTTCTGTGAATCCTGCCTTCCGGAAAGCTCGGACCACAGTTGTGACCGAAATATCTGCCCAGGCATTTACGATCCACTGGCAAATGTTGGCGTATGTCGTCCGGCGCTGTCTGCCCGTCTTAGTGAAGGTGTGTTCGCCTTCGGAGCTGTGTGAAAAAAGCCACCCGGCCTCTTCGCGTAAACTTCCCTTAACCACTCGCTCATCTTTTCTTCATCCATCCATCCCTTCGAGTTAGCTTTTATGATGACGCCGGCTGGAAAGGTCTCTTTTGGCAAGGTCTTCCTTTTGAATATCACCATGGGTGGAAGTTAGCATGGCAAGCTAGAACCACAGTGAAGGATGACTTCTCATTCCCTGTGGTGCGAATATTCACCGTACGTGCTCCCGTTCCACAGTGCGGTTCACAGGAATATCAGTTGTTGTGAAATACGGTAGTAATCCGTGTGCGGATGGAGAGATTGCGTCTTTTTATGAACCGGATCCTTGTCCTTTGTAGGAGCCATTTTGTGGTCTTTACAGATGTAAACAGGAAATGAAACGTACGGTGATATCCGCGCGTTTTTTCTTCTTCTTCCGGGGGCGGGTGGTTGCTTAAAGCGCTTCCTGTTCTATGGGGGCGGGTGCTTTCCTTGGCGGTTGCTTGCGTAGAAGAAGAAGCGCTTCCTGTTCTACCGGGAAAAAAGATGGCGGCTGTTTACCAAAGTTGCGAGATCGAAACTTTATGAAAATGAATCGTAATAAAGCGCACCGGGTTATAAGGCGCACTGTTAGCTTTTGAGAAAATTTGTGGTTTTTAGGTGCGCCTTATAGTGCGGAAAATACGGTAATTTGGAGAATTTGGGGGCTGTGTGACATTTGATAGAGCTAAGAAAGAATCTTTAATAACTTGGAAATAAAAGCAGCACAAACAACCTATTTCAACAGCACAAAGGAATGAGACTATTTCAACAGTTTTGCGAGGGGCCAACTTCACACAGGTTTATATACCGGTGCCCTCCACAATGTGGACAAAAGGGGATACATTCATATATTATTCTCTGTTACACGGGCAGCTGTAACTGCGATGCGGCACTCAATGAAAACAACTTTGACACCCTTGCTGGATGATAGTTTAAGGATACCATTCATAAAAACATATTGTCCTTTTATGAAACAAACTTAAAAGCCAACATTATTTACTGTATTTCCACAACTATATGTCATGCATTCTGCTCTGTAAGAAAATCCACGTTGAAGACTCCAAGTCTACGTCAGTAAATATAGCATTTATATTTAGCCTCCATGTCAGAGTCAGGATCGCAGTTGGCATTTTCTATTTGGGTTAGGTACTCCTCTCCTTGCCACAAAAATAACCCATACTCCGTGTTTGACTTTGGATCCATCCCTGCACAAATAGAATGTCCCAATTCTTCACACTCTAAGACGTCAAGGCCGCGGTGTGGGACTAACCCCGTAAGAGCTTATGTGAAGACGGAAGGTGGTTTTCAGCACTGGTATCAGTCAACAAAGTGTAACATTAGGAAGGTGTGATTGTCTTACACAACCTGGACTAACACTAACTTTCACATCACTGGATGAACTCCACCATTTTAAACAATTACGATAAGAGGTATCAGTATTTAATACAGCTGTATTTTTGACGTATCATGTTATTAGAGATGGACCCATATGGTTTTCTCAGGGCAGTTGTCCATTATCAGTGGTCAATATGTCATGTCTGCGTGATCATGTTTTGTTTTAGTCATGTTCGGTTTTGTTTTTGGACTTTTTGTGCACTTTTGTTTGTTTTGTCACCATAGCAACCATTAGTTTTCACCTGTCGCGTCACGCACCTGTTTCACGTTTTGAGTCACACACCTGTTTTCACTAATCATGTCTGTCGTATTTAAGTTCATTGTTTTCAGTTTGTCTTTCTGGCGACATCCCGCATTCATACCCCTGTCACACTCTGTTTACCTCTGCGCACTTCATAGTCCATGCCAAGTAAGTTTTTTGTTTATTAATGCCGCAGTTAGTGTTTTTGTTTCATTGTTCACGGTTTCTGCCTATGTGCAAGTTTTGTTTTCATTAGCCAAGTTTTGTACCTCCGCCATTGTGCGCGCTTTTCGTTTGTTCTTTTTTTGATATATTAAATAAAATATGTACTCACTAGAGATGCGCGGTTTGCGGGCACAACCGCGGAGTCCGCGGATTATCCGCGTATCGGCGGATGAAATTTTAAAAAATCAGATTTTATCAGCGGGTCGGGTCGGGCGATTGAAAAAAAAAAAAAAAGATTTTAAATAGATTCAGGCGGGTGGCAGTTAAACCAATTCGGAAATATATATACATAGTTAAATGTTGTTACCTACATACGAAAAACGAGCAGGCACCTGCAGCATATGCCACAACAGAAGAAAAAAAAGAAAAAGAGATGGACACTTTTACGGAGCGGAGAAGGCCCCCGACGCCTCGCCGGGGTCCGGGACCGAGGCCCCTTCCCCCGAGAGGGCCCCACCGGGAGCCGTAGCTGAGGCGATCCGCGAGAAGGGCCCGACGCACGTCCAGGGTCACCACCGCGCCCACCGCACCGACACCCCGCCTCGTCCGCCTTCACCGCGGCCGGCGTCACGCGCAGCAGGTAAGCAGCTTACCTGCCCGCCACCCCCGTGGCCGGGGGCTCGTAACAGGGGTCACTCCGCGCGCTCCGCCCGCGCAGCTTACCTGCCCGCCACCCCTGTTGCCGGGGGCGCGTAACAGGGGTCACTCCGCGCGCAGTGCGCTCACGAAAGGGGTGGGGCTCACCCTGGTTGATATAGACAGCAGCTAGGACGGTGGCCATGGAAGTTGGAACCCGCTAAGGAGTGTGTAACAACCCACCTGCCGAATCAACTAGCCCTGAAAATGGATGGCGCTGGAGCGTCGGGCCCATATACCCGGCCGTCGCCGGCAGTGAGACGCGCTTGGAGGTGCGCTCAGCGCGGCTCTCATATGATTGCGCACTGGTGTGCGTCTGGGTCGTGACAGCGTGGCACGCGAATGTCTGTGCTGCGTTGGATCAGTCTCCTTTCTTTAACAGGCAAAAGCTTTATAACCTCACTAATGCCTTGCATCGTCTATATTAGATATATAACAACGGGCGGGTGCGGGCGGATGGCGGGCGGATGCGGTTCTGATCAAATGTTAGATCGGGTGGATTGCGGATGGTTGACGACTTTCTGATGCGGTTGCGGATGAAATAATTGCCTATCCGCGCATCTCTAGTACTCACATTCCCGTCTCACCTGAGCCAACTTTCCGTTGCCTTCAGGAAAAACAAAACCCAAGGACCAAGTCGTGACACAATAAGGCCGATAACCGTTATTTGGAGCAAATATTAATTTGCAGTAAAAGTCACTTAAACATGAATAGTATACGTCAGTCAGTAAAGTCTCACAAGAACTATAATAATTGTCTTGGCGGATATCGAAACATATTTAGGGAGAATTATCGACAACAAGAGTCATTTTTAATTCTTAAATTAATCCAAAAAAAATTGGGCTCCAGCAAAAAGGGAACTTTGCTCTTGCAGGGCAAAAAAGGCTTGAGCTATTACTATCTACTTCCCCAAATATACATTTTCTTAATACTGGTTCCCAGGGATGTATACAGAGTACCGGTATTTTTTAGTACTGTTTCATAATTGGACCGCAAAGCTTCTGGACTAATTATGGTATCATATTTGTATATGTTGTATCTGCTGATGTAGTTCTGTTGTACAAACCCCGTTTCCATATGAGTTGGGAAATTGTGTTGGATGTAAATATAAACGAAATACAATGATTTGTAAATCCTTTTCAACATATTCAGTTGAATATGCTACAAAGACAACATATTTGATGTTCAAACTGATAAACATTTTATTTTCTCACTGGGGTGAGTTTTTCCTTGCCCTTATGTGGGCTTTGTACCGAGGATGTCGTTGTGGCTTGTGCAGCCCTTTGAGACACTTGTGATTTAGGGCTATATAAATAAACATTGATTGATTGATTGATTGATTTTTTTGCAAATAATCATTCACTTTAGAATTTGATGCCAGCAACACGTGACAAAGAAGTTGGGAAAGGTGGCAATAAATACTGATAAAGTTGAGGAATGCTCATCAAAGACTTATTTGGAACATCCCACAGGTGTGCAGGCTAATTGGGAACAGGTGGGTGCCATGATTGGGTATAAAAACAGCTTCCCAAAAAATGCTCAGTCATTCACAAACAAGGACGGGGCGAGGGTCACCACTTTGTCAACAAATGCGTGAGCAAATTGTTGAACAGTTTAAGAAAAACCTTTCTCAACCGGCTATTGCAAGGAATTTAGGGATTTCACCATCTACGGTCCGTAATATAAAGTTAAAGTTAAAGTTAAAGTAGCAATGATTGTCACACACACACTAGGTGTGGCGAAATTATTCTCTGCATTTGACCCATCACCCTTGATCACCCCCTGGGAGGTGAGGGGAGCAGTGGGCAGCAGCGGTGGCCGCGCCCGGGAATCATTTTTGGTGATTTAACCCCCAATTCCAACCCTTGATGCTGAGTGACAAGCAGGGAGGAAATGGGTCCCATTTTTATAGTCTTTGGTATGACTCGGCCGGGGTTTGAACCCACAACCTACCGATCTCAGGGCGGACACTCTAACCACTAGGCCACTGAGTCGGTGTATCATCAAAGGGTTCAGAGAATCTGGAGAAATCACTGCACGTAAGCAGCTAAGCCCGTGACCTTCCATCCCTCAGGCTGTACTGCGTCAACAAGCGACATCAGCGTGTAAAGGACATCACCACATGGGCTCAGGAACACTTCAGAAACACACTGTCAGTAACTACAGTTGGTCGCTACATCTGTAAGTGCAAGTTAAAACTCTCCTATGCAAGGCGAAAACCGTTTATCAACAACACCCAGAAACGCCGTCGGCTTTGCTGGGCTCGAGCTCATCTAAGATGGACTGATACAAAGTGGAAAAGTGTTCTGTGGTCTGGTTCACATTTCAAGTTGTTTTTGGAAACTGTGGACGTCGTGTCCTCCCGACCAAAGAGGAAAAGAACCATCCGGATTGTTATAGGCGCAAAGTGTAAAAGCCAGCATGTGTGATGGTATGGGGGTGTATTAGGGCCCAAGACATGGGTATCTTACACATCTGTGAAGGCGCCATTAATGCTGAAAGGTACATACAGGTTTTGGAGCAACATATGTTGTTATCATGGACGCCCCTGCTTATTTCAGCAAGACAATGCCAAGCCACGTGTTACATCAACGTGGCTTCATAGTAAAAGAGTGCGGGTACTAGACTGGCCTGCCTGTAGTCCAGACCTGTCTCCCATTGGAAATGTGTGGCGCATTATGAAGCCTAAAATAGCACAACGGAGACCCCCGGACTGTTGAACAACTTAAGCTGTACATCAAGCAAGAATGGGAAAGATTTCCACCTGAGAAGCTTAAAAAATGTGTCTCCTCAGTTCCCAAACGTTTACTGAGTGTTGTTAAAAGGAAAGGCCATGTAACACAGTGGTGAACATGCCCTTTCCCAACTACTTTGGCACGTGTTGCAGCCATGAAATTCTAAGTTAATTATTATTTGCAAAAATAAAATAAAGTTTATGAGTTTGAACATCAAATATCTTGTCCTTGTAGTGCATTCAACTGAATATGGGTTGAAAAGGCTTTTGCATAATCATTGTATTCCGTTTCTATTTACATCTAACACAATTTCCCAACTCATATGGAAACGGGGTTTGTATGAGGCATAAATAACCAACTGGTATGTTAACGTATTATATTATGGTAAGAGTCATTCAAATAACTATAACATATAGAACATGCTATACGTTTACCAAACTATCTAATCGCTAAATCCTATGAAATCTTATACGTCTAGTCTCTTACGTGAATGAGATCAATAATATTATAATGTGTTCATCATTTCACACATAAGTCGCTCCTGAGTATAAGTCGCACCCCCGGCCAAACTACGAAAAAAACTGCGACGTATAGTCCGAAAAATACGGTAATACATTTGTCATACTTGCCAACCCTCCCGGATTTTCCGGGAGACTCCCGAAATTCAGCGCCTCTCCCGAAAACCTCCCGGGACAAATTTTCTCCCGAAAATCTCCCAAAATTCAGGCGGACTCAGGTCCTCCACAATATAAAAAAGCGTACCTGCCCAATGACGTTATAACTATAGAATGATGGAGGGCGAGTTCTTGGTTTCTTATGTGGGTTTATTGTTAGGCAGTTTCATTAACGTCCTCCCAGCGCGGCAACGACACACAACAACAGCAGTCACTTTTTTGTATACCGTAAAGCAGTTCGTCTGCCGTAAACAGCAATGTTGTGACACTCTTAAACAGGACAATACTGCCATCTAGTGCATTTGATGAAAGCACTTTTGTGCGTCCCACACATAATGCATCATCAGAGTTCAGCATGGTTAGAAAAATAGTGACAGAGAATAGAACAAGGATGGACAATTCAACCCTTAACTCAACAATGAGTAGATGAGTGTTATGTGTGTGTATATGTGTAAATAAATGAACACTGAAATTCAAGTATTTCTCTTATTTATATATATAATAATATATATATATATATATATATATATATGTGTATATATATATATATATAGCTAGAATTCACTGAACGTCAAGTATTTCTTATATATATATATATATATGAAATACTTGACTTGGTGAATTCTAGCTGTAAATATACTCCTCCTCTTTTAGCCACGCCCCCAACCACGCCCCCGTCCCACCCCGACCACGCCCACCCCCTCCCCCCACCTCCCAAAATCGGAGGTCTCAAGGTTGGCAAGTATGACATTTGTTCACTTCCCGTTCTCCATTCGTACACAATTTGACCTCCATTAAATTAAAAAAATGGGTGGATATGTAATTGTAATGCACATAAACTACCACCAGGCTTAGTTCCTACCGGTCATCACCAAGTGTGTCCTGGTCCTCCATGTACTTACGAGCGAGCGTAAAAATCGCAAAACTCCTTGTAGACTTTGACGTCGCTCTTCCGCCTTTGGGACTTTGACACCGGGACTTCTGCCTCACTGCCCTCGGCCTCCCCAAACCTTTGACGGTAACCGTTCATCCTGCCGTGCGGAACGTGGTCCCAGACTTCCCCGTCTTCGGGTATGGACGGTGGTAGAGCACGTCCGTTCATCTCCGCTCAAATTGTGGAGTGACGATAAATCCGGCCTATCGTTCGCAGACGTAATCCGAAAAGCAAGAAACCAAAAACACTGAGCTGGGTGTAGTCTCTCTCCCACTCTTGGGTGGAAGTACACACCCACCCACCCAGACACACTCCTTCTCTCCCACATCCACTCTCTCTCCTTTCTCCTATCACACACACACACACAGATTCTCCTGCCTGTCCAACTCCGGGTCTATTCTTGGACAAGTTAGCAGAATAAAGAGCCAGTGGAGGTCACACATTCACACTCACCTGCAACAACACAATTGATCATACCCTAACTATTTCAGGTATGTGGGTGTGTGTTGTGTGCATAAGTCCTATAACACATTATATTCAAATATTGTTTCTAAAGCATACTTGCCAACCTTGAGACCTCCGATTTCGGGAGGTGGGGTGTGGGGGTGGGGGGGCGTGGTCGGGGGTGGGACTGGGGCGTGGTTGTGGGCGGGTGTGTGGTTAAGAGGGGAGGTGTATATTGACAGCTAGAATTCACCAAGTCAAGTATTTCATATATATATATATATATATATATATATATATATATATACCGTATTTTCCGCACTATTAGCCGCACCTAAAAACCACAAATTTACTCAAAAGCTGACAGTGCGGCTTATAACCCGGTGCGCTTTATATATGGATTAATATTAAGATTCATTTTCATAAAGTTTCGGTCTCGCAACTACGGTAAACAGCCGCCATCTTTTTTCCCCGTAGAAGAGGAAGTGCTTCTTCTTCTACGCAAGCAACCGCCAAGGTAAGCACCCGCCCCCATAGAAGAGGAAGCGCTTCTTCTTCTACTGTAAGCAACCACCTGCCCGCGTAGAAGAAGAAAAAGCGCGCGGATATTACGTTTCATTTCCTTTGTGTGTTTACATCTGTAAAGACCACAAAATGGCTCCTACTAAGCGACAGGTTTCCGGTTCATGAAAAGACGCAATCTCTCCATCCGCACACGGACTACTATTTCACAGCAACTGCCTAAAGACTTTCAGGAAAAGCTGGCTACTTTCCGTGCATATTGTAAAAACAAGATAGCTGAAAAAAAGATCCGGCCAGAGAACATTATCAACATGGACGAGGTTCCACTGACTTTTGATATTCCTGTGAACCGCACTGTGGATACAACGGGAGCACGTACGGTGAATATTCGCACCACAGGGAATGAGAAGTCATCCTTCACTGTGGTTCTAGCTTGCCATGCTAATGGCCAGAAACTTCCACCCATGGTGATATTCAAAAGGAAGACCTTGCCAAAAGAGACCTTTCCAGCCGGCGTCATCATAAAAGCTAACTCGAAGGGATGGATGGATGAAGAAAAGATGAGTGAGTGGTTAAGGTAAGTTTACGCGAAGAGGCCGGGTGGCTTTTTTCACGCAGCTCCGTCCATGTTGATATACGACTCCATGCGCGCCCACATCACGCTGGTTTTTAATATATTATTAAAGTTTGACTGACCTATCTGACTGTTTTTTTGACATTCCTTTAGCGCAGTTAGATGCGGCTTATAACACGGGGCGGCTTATAGGTGGACAAAGTTTTGAAATATGCCGTTCATTGAAGGCGCGGCTTATAACCCAGGGCGGCTTATGGTGGGGAAAATACGGTATATATATATATATATATATATATATATATATATATATATATATATATATATATATATATATATATATATATATATATATATATATATATATATGCATATATATATATATATATATGCATATATATATGTATATTAGTGATGGGTTGATGAGGCGTCATGAAGCGTTTCGACACATTGCAAAACTGTATTGATACTGTGTCGATACTGTGTCACTAAATACTGACATCTGCTGGACATTAAAAATCCCTACAGGCAACCTATGGACCGACTCAACTGACACTGATTTTATGACCTAGTATATACAATAATATAAACTAAGTCATTGTATTTCATTTAGGATTATTTTGAATGCAATTACTGAAATAAATCAAGTTTTTCAAAATATTCTAATTTACTGGCCAATTTAGAACAGAAATACTATGGTCCGTAAACCAGGCACGGGTAGATTTTGCGCTGTGTGCAGGCGCCAAGTCCTGTTGGAACTTGAAATCTCCATCTCCATAGAGCAGGTCAGCAGCAGGAAGCATGAAGTGCTCTAAAACTTGCTGGTAGACGGCTGCGTTGACCCTGGATCTCAGGAAACAGAGTGGACCGACACCACCTGGACTGCTGCTGAGTGGTCCAAAGTCATGTTTTCTGACGAAAGCAAATTTTGCATTTCCTTTGGAAATCGAGGTCCCAGAGTCTGGAGGAAGACAGGAGAGGCACAGGATCCACGTTGCCTGAAGTCTAGTGTAAAGTTTCCACCATCAGTGATGGTTTGGGGTGCCATGTCATCTGCTGGTGTCGGTCCACTCTGTTTCCTGAGATCCAGGGTCAACGCAGCCGTCTACCAGCAAGTTTTAGAGCACTTCATGCTTCCTGCTGCTGACCTGCTCTATGGAGATGGAGATTTCAAGTTCCAACAGGACTTGGCGCCTGCACACAGCGCAAAATCTACCCGTGCCTGGTTTACGGACCATGGTATTTCTGTTCTAAATTGGCCCGCCAACTCCCCTGACCTTAGCCCCATAGAAAATCTGTGGAGTATTGTGAAAAGGAAGATGCAGAATGCCAGACCCAAAAACGCAGAAGAGTTGAAGGCCACTATCAGAGCAACCTGGGCTCTCATAACACCTGAGCAGTGCCAGAAACTCATCGACTCCATGCCACGCCGCATTAACGCAGTAATTGAGGCAAAAGGAGCTCCAACCAAGTATTGAGTATTGTACATGCTCATATTTTTCATTTTCATACTTTTCAGTTGGCCAACATTTCTAAAAATCCCTTTTTTGTATTAGCCTTAAGTAATATTCTAATTTTGTGACACACGGAATTTTGGATTTTCATTTGTTGCCACTTCAAATCATCAAAATTAAATGAAATAAACATTTGAATGCATCAGTCTGTGTGCAATGAATAAATATAATGTACAAGTTACACCTTTTGAATGCAATTACTGAAATAAATCAAGTTTTTCAAAATATTCTAATTTACTGGCTTTTACCTGTATATGAATGAGGTAGATCCCCACAACTTGATCAATTGAAAAGTAGCTCGCCTGCAGAAAACGTGTGAGCACCCCTGCTTTAAAACATGGCTAGCTAGTGGCTAACGTCCATCCGCAGTGTTTTAGCTACTTCAAAATCACTAACCCTCACCCGCAGGGCGACAAATAAAGTATGTTTCTTACAAGTATAGAGAATAGAATAGAATGGACTTTATTGTCATTATATTTGCATATAACGAGATTAAGGCCTCCAACTTAAGGTGCGCGAGTGGAAACAAATATGGGATAAAAATAAGTTACACAAGAAGTAGTACAAATAAAAAATAAGAATTGAAATAAACAGACTACTATCCAATAAAAATAATAAGCAATCCTGTACAATATACAGAACAATATACAGAAAAAGACAAGGGTACCGGAGTAAGGGTAATATTGCACAGTAGGGTATTAAGGTTGGATATTGTATAGGGGTGAATTATTTATTATAAGTATAAGTATCATCCCTGCAGGATGAGGACGGGCTAAACATGCTTCAAATGTAGTAATCACAATCAGGAGGATACAATAGCTCACCGCTAACAGCGAGCTAGCGCTCCTGAATGTAAACAAATGGGTGGATCTATACAAATATCGACTGTAACTGTCATGTCTGTGTAATCATGTTTCGTTTTAAGTCTTGTTTTGTTTAGTTTCTGGCTTTTCACTCCCTTGTCTTGTTTGCATGATTACCCATTAGTTTCACCTGTTCCACGTTTGGACTCATTGTGCACTCTTGTTTGTCACCATAGCAACCATTAGTTTTCACCTGTCACGTCACGCACCTGTTTCACGTTTTGAGTCACGCACCTGCTTTCACTAATGATGTCCATAGTATTTAAGTTCATTCATTTTCTGTTGTTCGTCCTGACGACATCCCCCGCATTTATGCTCCTGCACACTCTCCACACCCTGATGACCCTTGCTACTCTTTTTTTCATGCCGGTTCCATGCCAAGTAAGTTTTTGTTTATTAAGCCACAGTTAGTGTTTTGTTTAATAGTTCATAGTTTCTGCCAATGTGCAAGTTTTGGGTTTATAGTCTAGTTTTGTACCTCCGCCCCTGTGCGCGCTTTTCGTTTATTCCTTTTTTGATAGTTTAAATAAATCATGTCTTCACCTTCACGCCATGTCTGGTTCAAATGTTCATTTGCACCACGGGAGAACAAACCACGTCATAGTCCAAGTCTTGACAGTAACGAAGTACAAGTGCCGTATATAGTCGATACTACAATGATTACATTGATAGTTTTTATCATCACAAAATCTTTGGTCATTTGTATTGTTTGTAAACTCATGAAATACATCCCTGGACATAAGAGAACTTAAATTATGACCAATGTATAATAATAAATAATAATCCATTGTACTTATAAGGCCCCTTTCTGGGCATTAAAGGACACCGAATGTATGATCCTGTAACTACTTGGCATCGGATCCATATCCACATTTGTAGTATCAGCCAAAACTAATGTAAAGTATCAAAGAAGAGAAGAATAAGTGATTATTACATTTGAACAGAAGTGTAGTAGAACATGTTAAAGGAGATATAAGCAGATATTAACAGTAAATTAAGTAGATTGATAATCCATCATAATGTGTACAAAATAATAGGTGTATAAATGACACAATATGTCAGCAGACTAATTAGGAGCCTTTGTTTGTTTACTTACTACTAAAAGACAAGTTGTTTAGTATGCTCACTATTTTATTTAAGGTGAAAATGATTCTTTGATTGCAATAACAAAACATACGTTTCATGTACCATAAGATTTTCTGTTCAAATAATAACAATAATAGATTTTATTTGTAAAAAGCACTTTACATTGAGCAAACAACCTCAAAGTGCTACAGCGTATTACAAAAATAAAATAAAAAGATAATAAAAAAATAAAAATAAAAAAAACAGCCTAATAGGTAGAACGAGCACACATACAGTATATCTAAAAAAAAAAGAGGCTTTTTTATTTATTTAAAGAAGGGTTTTTAAGCCTTTTTTAAAAGCATCCACAGTCTGTGGTGCCCTCAGGTGGTCAGGGAGAGCGTTCCACAGACTGGGAGCCAAATAA